>NC_137006.1:19144889-19294889 GCF_032717465.1 Coenobita brevimanus | reverse complement strand
TTTGTGAGGATCCACGAGAAAAGTAAACAGACCAAATTTAATTCAAATCGGGTTACACTAAGAGGTGGCGGAGCACAGATAAGTGATTCCACCCCAGTGTGGGCCTGAAGAGGATGACATAACTCTCTGTCACTTAGGCAAGTAGATGCTTTTAATCTATCCCAAGCACTCACGGCAAGTCAGAATGAAGAGAGAAACCTGTACAAGAAAAAAAATCGACCAATATATTTCCATTACGCTGGAAATCGAACCCTAGACTCTCAGGTGAGAGCTAGGCAGCATACCACTACACCACTACCAGGTAAAAGTTATCTCACATTGTCACAATCTTGTAACCAATGTCCCTCCACCCCCACTGTGGGCCTGAAGAGGAAGGCATAACCATCTGGCACTCGAGCAAGTAGTTGCTTTTAATTTATCCCAAACACTTACGGCAAGTCAGAATGAAGAGAGAAACCTGTACTGTACACAGGAAAAATCATCCAGTATATTACCACTATGCCTCTGACTTGCCGTGAGTGCTTGGGATAGATTAAAAGCATCTACTTGCACGAGTGCCAGGGGGTTATCTCATCCTCTTCAGGCCCACAGTGGGGACAGAAGGACATTGGTTACAAGACTGTGACAATGTGAGATAACTTTTCCCTGGTCGTGGTGTAGTTGTATGCTGCCTGGCTCTCACTATGAGTCCCGGGTTCGATTTCCGGCATAGTGGTAATGTATTGGAATTAGTTCATTACTCTGAAAGATTCCACCTTGGCCTTTGCTGAACAAAAACTTGTGTTGTTTTCCCAGTATAATAGGTCCTTTTGCAGGAAATCAACAGGAAGGTCAAGGAGAGTGAACTACCTGTACGTAGTCGAAGAGCAGTAGTCTGCCGGTGACTTTCCTTGTGGATTTGGTACCGAAACTCATCGGGGAAGATCTATTGACCCTTCAACAGAATTTGTATTCTCCACCATTTTTCGTTTTTCATCGTCGCAACTGCAATATCAAATAGTGGTAGGCCCACGTTCACCTCACTGAGGTACCAGATATGCCTACTAAAGCTCTTGTTCCCGGCGATGTTGGTTTCTTGAAGTTCTTGAATGAGGGAAAGGTCGCATCGTGGAGCACTTGCTGCTTCTCTTACTGAAAACCACAAATGGATGTAATATTGGGCGATGAATAGCCAGAGGCCATCAGACTTGCTTTGTTCACTAGAAACTGAAGGACACTGGTTCATGTACAGCGTGATCTAGAATCTGAAGATCCAAATCCTGAAAGAGTAGATTACACGTGCCATCCATCGTGCTTGATGCAGAGCGTCTGGTGCCCTGAACACTGGATATCGTCAGCCATGAGATATTCCTCCTAGGAAAATAACTACAATTTCAAGAAAATCTTCGTAATCATCTCTGGGATGTTTCAACCTTAGGAGGTCCTGTGCTTCTTGAACAGTTTTCCTGCCCATAGACTGGTTACAACGGCCGCACTCACGTCCTCCACTCAAGTTCACCTGGGGCCTGAAATCACGAAACCTCTGGAAAATCATGATCTCAGGTCCTTTGCAAGGGCCGGTAACAAGGGAGGATTATGATGCTCCCAGCAGTAGTTCAAAAACGAAATGTCGGCATGCCTAGTATATCATTTCACGCCCGAGAGCTTGCTCCAGTCGCATGCATCCTTCTCCATAAATGACAGTGTCGACAACTGTTGTGTTAAAGCAAAGAACTTTTATTTTTTTGCCAAGATCCCAGTCTTCAACGCACTCAGTGATAGCGCCTGCTGTCACTGCTGCCTTGGAGCCAGACAATTTTGGGATGGCGAGGATCTTAGACAATCTCTGGTGACTAACACAGGTTAATGGTGAATTTTTTTATCTTCCTGTTAGTTCTAGCATTAAGTTTCCATCACAGTGGATCACAAGAGGACATTCAGGCATGTAGGATGCTCTGACCTTAGTTGCGTGGGATAATCTGTATTTGTATCAGCTGGATATAATGGTGTTGGGACTCAGAGCAACTTGACTGACGTCATGACTCATTTGCCCTGCAAATGGGATGAGGACATGGGCTGTAACTCTGTCTCTCATGTGGGTGCGGTCCAATGCCGTGGCGACTTTACCACTGATTGCCATCATGCCATGTATTCGTTTACGAGTTTGCGATGCTAAAGATTCTTCATTTTCCTGGGGTGTTTGTCCGCTTTCAGAATTTGTGTCGTCCCTTGACGAGGTTGATGATTCTAAAACAGCACATGGGTGCTTCCCCTTCCTTTTAGTTCTTGTGCACTTCTTTCTCAGGCCTTCTCGAATCGCAAATTTTGCCTCTTCGACCCACGTCCCTCTGAGCATGCAGGAGTCTTTGTCTCCCTGAACTTTTATCATAGTCAAGGCATCTCGATAAGCATGTTGAAAAGGTTGTTCGGGGTAGACTTGAACACTTCCTGGTTTTCCAAATTCGTCTGCGTTTTCCACGAAATGCTCTTCTTTAGACACTGCATTCGTCATGCACTTTCTTGACATGCTTTTTCGACGTCGTGAAGGTGTTTCTTCTGTAGACCTTACCTCACTCAATTTCATCATTGGCTTCAGATGTCGCAGACACACTCTCAACCAAGGATTCCTTCTCTTCCTTGTGCAGATGGAGTAAATACTTCAAAACATCATCTCTCGTGGGAGAGTGGTGCTAGATGACCCTACAAACCATACTGATTTCTTTGATTTTGTACTAGATGCCGTCACTAGTATTCATCACCAGAGAACAAGAAAAACATTGGTCATTGGAATTTGTTAATTCACTAATATCGCAGTTAAAACAACTAGTGACAGTAAGCTAACAACCACAATGACAGGGAACTAATAGAAAAAAGCGCTCCAAGCTGCCGTGCTGAGAGGTACTGTGTCTTTTTGAATGATGAGGACATGTGATTATATAAAAAGTTTTCAGCTTTTTGGCTGAATGTATTGTTTGTAAATGTACAGTATGCATATTGTATAATCATAAGACTAATATGACGAGTATTTTCACTCAGACTACACTCACTGCTCCTACGTGTGAAGCTCATGTAAGCAAAAAGGGAAAACTTTCCGGTCTTTGCACTACCTCTAAATGTTTGACGATTTGAAAAAAAAAAAAAATATCCACGTGATTTATTTTCCGCGGGAACCTCACCATAAGCTGGATTTCGTCACCCATATTTGTCATACTAAATTTTTACAACTACCCTACTGTACATTGTTAAAATAATGTATACTAATCAAAGTCATTATTTCGTCTCTGTATTTCTTCATGTCATTTGTTGCGCTCCAGTGGACACACATACAGTATTTGCGCAAAACAATAAACCCGAGTCCAAACGTTCCACTATCCCCCTCCCCCTCTCACCTCACCTCAGCTCACCGTATCCTACTTCCAGACTCTGTACTCTCTACAGATAATATGAAAGCGTCTTCTGTGGCTGAAAATCGTATTGAGTCTGAGAACTTGATTCGGTGAGTGTATTTGGGATTCTTTTTCCTATCCGTACTCAAATTTCTCCAAATTTATCACTGGGTACATCGTTATATCTATTTCTCCTGTTTTTTATTTCCATTAAGTTTCTCAAGTATCACGTTGAATGTTTTCTCCCTGTTATGCTCTCCTCAAATTTATCACATGATACCGTAAGGTGTTACTTCATATTGCCCACTTCCTTCAATTTCTTGCTTCTCTTATTACTTTCGTTTCTCAGTTGCACTGGTGAATTTTCCGAGTCGTACTCACTGCAGCTAGTTCAACTTTTACCGTCAAAATTATAATCTTCACCAGAGATAGCAGCTACCATCTGCAGTAATTTAGTACCACCATATAGTGAAAGGATTTCTATGTAGTTTTTCCACCCCTGGCCTTATCCTTGGTCAGTTCTACACTTCTTCAGCCTTGACATTATTCAGTTCATCTTTCGCCCTCGCCTCTCACAATTTTCACCAAGGAGTGTTGCCATATATATATATTTTTTTTCGCTTACTAGATCATATTCCGGTCTTTTTCTGCCTTTTTACGTATATCAGTTATTATCATGACTTAACTTAGCTCAGTCCATAATAAGTTCAACCCTCAACTGCCTTCATCAAACCTATGTCTTGCTTTGCACCGTTCTTCGCCGTGGACATTCTTATATCACTATTTATCCTTACATTTCCTTGCTGACTCTCTCTCTCTCTCTCTCTCTCTCTCTCAGCTCATGGTCTCCTCTCAGTCTCACCGCGTCCCTCCATCTCAGATGCGAGTGCATCAGCAAGAGCTGTCCTCAGTTATTGTTTTCACTAACATTTCTTTTTTTGAAACGAGGCTTTTCACTCCCGTAGGCTTCTGTGACGTGGCCGTCACATCACACTCATGCACCACACAAAGGCACTCTCCAACACCACACAAAGGCACCCTCCAACACCACAACAAGGCACCCTCCAACACCACACCATACCATACCAAAGCCAACTGTCGAACCGTGAATCCCCTGCGTCTAGTAGTTTTACTTTGTTCTTACTGTTCTTTAAGGGATTTTAATCTTTCCATCGAGATTCATCTTCTTCTACTGACGCAAGGATTTTTTTTTTCCCAAAAAAGACAGATTTGGTGGCTCTGAGGGCCTGGGATGTTATATAGAGGTTGATACAAAACTATTTTCCTATGGCTTTCCAGTTAACAGCTTTGGTGGCAATGAGGTCTTGGGTATAGTTTAGTTTATCACAATGCTTTCTCAGTTCAGGATTTATAATCATATTTTTAGATGCGGGATAATCTTAAAGAGCGACTCACCAACTAAAAGAGCTAAAATCACCAACGAGGTGCTTCAATACCATGGACTTTAGCGACAATAGCGATGACACGCCACATCTCACATCTTACCATCCTCTCACACTACACCACACAGAATCACTCTCCCACGCCATACTACGCCAAGAGCTTAATCCAAAGGGTTTTGAAGCTTCTGCATTTTTATTTGTTTCTCGTACAGAAGCAATTATCCTAAGTATTATGTTTTAGCTGTCACAAAGTGTAAGAGCTTTGAACAGTCCACACTAACTACTTCAGTCCAGTATCGTATTTTGTATTTTATCCTTTCTACCACTAGACACTTTTACTCAGGACAGGTGAAACTTCATTTCAAGCTGGGTGGGTTAGACTTAGCCTTCCTTAAACTCTACGCTACTGGATATCCCCTTGAAGTTAAACGGAATTATAATAATCAGCAGTAAATAAAAAAAATAGCACGTCATTGTAATAAAGATGTCCAGTATGATGCCACCTTGATTACTTCTGCATTATATTGTGTTTCAGTTCAGGTGTCTCGTACTAAAGGGATTAAGGACTTTTACACGAATTATTAATTAATTAAGGAAAATAATAACAGCAAGCCTTGCCAGTTATGCCAAGCTTTTAAGAGACAGTGTTTTTTCATGGGATGCCGCCTTACAAACTTTGAATTCGTACTGTCCCAGGACGATTTTATCCAGCTTTGGATAGACCCCTTCACCAAGTTTGAATCAGTCCCTCCAACAAAATGACCCCCCCCCCCACCTTGCTAACACGCGATGTTTTAATTCAGGACAGTGGGGGAGTTTTTAGCCCCTTCAGTTTGGTGACGAAATTCTTATTTCATTCTTTGGTGGTGTTGGGCGAGTTTGGGTTTAGGGTAATCATTTTTTAGTGAAAGGGTAAATGAAGTCTATATCTGACCCAAACAATTCGAAAAGTCTCCCTAGATCTTGGGAAAATTGTCCTCAGAAACCAAAACATGCCTTCAAAAATAGTGAACAAATTCAAGAAGTTAACAAAAAGATTTTAAAGCCAAATACTCCACCATTTCAAAAGAACTGCATTATCATTTGGATTTTACGCCTTGCTTATAATAAGAGACTATATTTTATTCTTACCACCCTCAGATTATTATATTCAGGTTAGGGCAGACACAATTTGTACCCGAGTCGGAGATACCTAAGTGTCCAGTCCAGGAAAGTTTTCATCTCGTTTATAAAGAAATTAGTGATACGATGTAGATACAGGAATTAATTCTGGCTCCCCCATCTTCTTCCCCATCATTTCACATCACTTAGGGCGCGTCCACACGTGTGCTCGAACAAGTGCTGGCAACATGTATTCAACACAGTGACGAACACGCTGCAAACATGTTGGGAACTGCAGCGTCCAGATCGTGTAGGAAACATCATGAAGTCTCAGCTGCCTGGTATGGACACACTTATCCCATCGCCTTTGCTACCAGTGTTCGAAGTTGCACTGAAACATGTTTGCATACATCTGTCCAAATACTGTTGCAAACATGTTCCCGAACATGTTGCTTGCCATGTTGCCAACATATGTTCGAGGGCACGTGTGGACGCGCACTTACAATCTTGCTATAACTTCCTGGGCTTCATTCCGGCTTGTAATTATTGCCCGCTTATACTATGCGAAGCGATAATGTTTTTACTTGCCTCAGTGTGTTAGTGGGTATTGTGTGTGTGTGTGTGTGTGTGTGTGTGTGTGTGTGTGTGTTCCCATTATCTCTCATGAACGGCTCGAGCTATCAACATGACACCCTCTGGGTATCAAGATATGGCCAAAATCTTGAACGAGTTCGAAAATGGGCACTCGCGGTCAAGGTCAGTGTCACCAAAATGGCTACCAAAGGTCAACTGGTTTTTCTCGCCCGCCTTTTCCACAATTATTGTCTCATGAAGGGCATGAGCTATCAACATGAAACCTTCAGGGTATCAAGATATGGCCTAATTGGCTTGGCCAACAACATAATTCTAGCGGGCGATTAGCATTTGGCTCCGGAATGCTTTTCTTTCATTTGGCCATGAGTTCACACTTAGTTATATGCTTGATTTATTTTCTTGCACTTCATTGAGACATTTAATGAAATTTTATATCCAATATCACTGGAATGGACCCGCATATATTTTCCTTTCTACATCTTATCAAGTATTATAACTTACAGTACTTTATATCCAGGAATCTAAACAATTACCTTCTTATCATTACGTCCTTATACCCCGAAAAAAGGATGGTGAACTGCAAATGGGTAGCTTAGGACTGTTATCCACTGGCATGACTCAGTACGACTAGTACTCTTTCAATATCTATTAATGTGTGCGTACACACGATCAGAAAAGTATCGCGCAGGAGGGTACGATGATATCTGAAATCATCAATGTGGTTTGTGTAGTCCCTGGAAAATAAATTAATTATTATCTGAATATGCCTTCAGTAACAATATCAGCCATAAATTATTATATGAAACCTAACCTTGACATACTTGTGTAAGCATTTTTGACAACATGGAGGACAGCAATCAAACATTTCCAGAGTCCATCGTCCGTGGCGTCAAAATGTTTCGGGCCTAATGTGCACCGATACTTTTTTGATCGTGTGTCCTTATGTTTGCATATATGTATGTAATTTGTCTAGTCTCAATGTCATCCTTACAGCTATTCCGGCACTACGAATATTCGCAGTTGGTTAGTGTTCTGATAATGTATAGATATATGCGTGCATGTACAGTATGTATATAAGGATGTGTACAGGTCTACCCACATCCATGAACACCCACTTCCACAACGCACAAGAAAAGGGTAATCTACCCTTTGAATTATTACAGTGATTCAGTGAGTGAATGAATGACCGAGCAACTAGATGAAACAGAAAGGGACACAAACTGTCTATGAAAGCTTCTATGCGAGTGGCAAAATTACGTTAATAGATCCATAAGTTGTATAGGTAGAGAGACAGATGGACAGATAGACAGACAGACATACAAATAAATAGACTGAACTTTTTTCAATAACAGAACAGAGGAAGGAAAAACAAATTAAAAAAAAAAAATACTCCATACATCAGATTACAGGCGTCCTCCATTCATAAAATATCTCAAAGAGAAGAGATCTATATCTTATTTTTGTTGATTTGAGAAGGCGTTTGACAGGGTCCCTACGGAGGTGGCGAAATGGGCAGTGAGAAAGTTTGGGATGGAGAAGTGGCTAGTTAGAGTAGTTATGGATGCTCGCACCCAAATGAGAGTGCATGGAGATTTGAATGATGAGTTTTCCGTGAATGTGTGTGTGCATCAAGGTCAATCTTGAAACCCTTATTTGGGGAGGTGGTGGCTCAATCGGTAGAGAGGTGGCCTGCAGTCCTAACGGACCCAGGTTCAAATCCCGGCTGGGGCAGGGAACAGTTTAAGGATTTGAATTTCATTAAATGAGGCTTTACTGATCTACCAAAAGACCCGCCGACATGTTGTAAAAATACCCCCGCTAATACCAATACACCAGTCCTGTATGAGACAGCCCTAGCATGTATTCAGTATGGACGGTGGGTGTTAGCGCCGAAGTGGTGACATGTAGAGGTGTATGGTATGTAGGAGGGCTGCTGGGCCTTGATAGCAGGCTGTGAAGCCTATGCCCAGAGTCGGACACATAAAAAAAAAAAAAAATTACCGTACTTGAAACCCTCTCATATGACTTCTGAAATGGACTCCCGTGTGAGATGTTGTGTCAATGATTGGGTGTTGACTGTAGAGAATGAAGGGGAGGTGGAAGAATGATTTAGGAAATGGAGAGATGGTATGGAGCACAAGGGCTTGAGAGTAAATGTAGATAATGATGACGGTACTGTCAAAGAAGAGGGAGAGTGGCCTTGTGCAGGTTGCCATCAAGGAGTGGAAAGTAATTCCATTTTGTGCTGTATTTGTGATAATGGGTGCATAAGAAATGTAGTGGTATTAGAGGTAGACTGCTATAAAATGATGATTTCATGTGTGAGGTGTGTCAGGGAAGACACGCAGAGATTGTTAGACTTGATGGGATTGATCTTGCCGGTGAGTCTCCTTAGTGTGTGGAATTTTTGTTATTTGGGAGACATGTTATGTGCTGGAGGTGGGGCTAGAGCTAGCTCTGTGGCTAACGTGAGGAGTGGTTGGAAGAAGTTCAGGGAGTTGTTGCCTCTCTTGACACTGAGAGGGCTCTCCCTCCTAGCTAAGGGAACTTCGTATGCGGCATGTGTTAGGAGAGCAATGCCTAATGGTAGTGAGGCATGGGCAGTTAAGGAAGGGGATATTCGCTGGCCCAAACGTACAGAAATGACAATGATTACACGATGTGCAGTGCGTCTTTGATGCAAGGCCTGAGGAAGCTAAGTTGACGATGGAAGATTTAAGAAGAAGGATGGGACTGGAGTGTATTGGTGCTGGGATGAGGAGAGGTAGAATGACATGGTTTGGGCATGTGGAGACGATATGGGGGATGACAATTGGGTGCAGAAAGTGGGAAGTATGAAAGCTGGGGGTAGGGCCGCTGGAGGCAGACTGAAAGAGATCTGAGACGAGGTCGTACAGTGTGACGTCAGGGATAAGGGACTGAATAGGGAGGCTGCTAGAGAACGAGTAACATGAAGAGCTTCCATAAGATGACCAAGGCGGACGCACGCATGCACGTTGGAGCCACTATAAACATAACGATATATATATATATATATATATATATATATATATATATATATATATATATATATATATATATATATATATATATATATATACAGAGAGAGAGAGAGGAGAGAGAATAATAATAATAATAATAATAATAATAATAATAATAATAATAATAATAAGGGATGATGATAATTCTGAAGCGAAAGCTTACTTTGGAGTGAGAGGGCATTGTCACAAGAGATGAGAGAAGGGGGAGGAAGAGGGAGAGGAGGAGGAGGAGGCGGACAGGAAAAGAAAAGAGGAAGCAGAATACAAAGAGGAATTAGCAGAAGAAGGAAGTATGTAATTATGTTCATTATTTATATTGCCTTATAAAAATTAATAATTTTCTCTTAAGCTGAATAAAACTGTCTCGTATTAGCAAAAAAATAAAAATGTCCTCTCACTAAAGGAATATATAATTCGTTCACCTTAACCTGCCGGATATTTTTGTCACTTGCTAGCTTATTACATAATCGCAGTTCAAAGACAACAAGAGAGTAGTGCAGATCCACATAATATAGTTTTAATCTCTCGCTAAACTGCAATAATAAAACAAGGCAATACTACGCTTTCTCTTCATTACACAGCACTGCTGCATGACCAGTATCATGGTGTAGTGTTGGTATACTGTTACAGCTCAGTGGCATACAAATGCACTTTTATGGATTTTCATTTTTTCGAAGCACTTCTTGAATATCACGTGTTCCTCTGTTAATCTCTTGTTACAGCTCGGCATTCCAGACGCAAAGATGGCATTTTTATGTCAAGTTAAAGTGAACATGAAGATAAACTGGTACCGTTGTGGGTGAGAGTTACCTGAGCAAACGAGGAAGCAGGAGGTTTAGGGTCAACCGAAGGGGGGAGGGGGCGAAGGGAGTTGCGTCAAATAGCTCGTGAAATCAGTTTCAGATGGAGGACTCTGCCACTTTATTTGACGAAGCGTAAAGTGACATTAAGTGCTGGAGATCGATATTAGGACGGTATCAGCAACATTTTTATTTTTGCCTGAATCACCATCACCATTTTCATCATCATCATCAACATCATCCATCACTCACCACCACCACCATCACTGCCACCATTCATCATCATCATTATCAACACATCATCATCTTCATAATCTTCTTTATAACCCTACTCCCACACATAACCCTACTCCCACTATGATATATGGGTTTGGCTGGATTCATAAAGAGGAACAGAATAAATGTAAAGGTAAAAAACACCATCCCAGTCCTATTAGTATTCATCATCATCATCATCATCCCAATAACAGTTCACACTATCACGAATAGGGTGGTTTTGGATAGACGTCTTCCACGATGGCACTGTTATAACCTGACAGCTCCGCTGCCCAGTTATAGACCCACATACATGTATCCAACAACTTCCTCCGGGTCGAACGAAAGGAGGAGGATGGACTGCTTAAAGGCAACATCAGCCCCCAGCATTCCGGGTTCACGTTAATGAGATGGAGGAACAGCAACAACAACGCGTAGAGTGGGGAGGCAGCTCCTAAAATGAATGTGAGCGAGAAATTGTCGCCATTGTGGTAATGAAACGATATTTTGATCTGTCTGTTTATCTGTCTGGGAAGGGGGGGAAAGAATATTTCCCAATTGTCCCTGCTTGTCGTATGAGACGATTGAAAAAGGCTTTTTATTTTTTTTCCAGTGTTCTCTCCTCTCCATCCTCTTCTCTTCGGTCCTTTCTCTCCTCTTGATATTTCCGTGTTTCTTTCGGACTATATTTTCCCTTTACTCTTATCAGGTTAGACATTTGGTTTCATGGTTTGAAATGTTTATGACTTCCTATTGACATTGATAATTCCTTCCTGCCTGACTCAAGTCTTTAACCAACTGATCAGTCAAACCACTTCATAGCCAAACCACTTAATTGGCAAGCCACTTCAACGCCAAAACCACTACAACGCCAGCCTTACACTCTCTCTCTCTCTCACACACACACACACACACACACACACACACACACACACACACACACACACACACACACACACACTAACACACACACACACACACACACACACACACACTCGGAATACTTTTCTTACTCTGATCCTCTCAGTCGTCCCAATCCTCTCACGCAGCCTTGCTTCAGTTCCTCCATAAATCACTGTTTCTCCAATTAAGGTCGATAATAATAACAAAGGACACTCCGAAGATGAAAAACGGGAATATATGGAACTTCTTGAAGATAACTGTGACCTCAGACCAAATCATACAACAATACTTAATGGAGACTTCAACGCCCGAGTGGGAAAAGAGAGAGAAGGAATAGAAAATATTATCGGTCCATTTGGTGAAGAAACCAGGAATACTGAAGGCGAAAATCTGATCGACTTGTGTGTTAGAAATAATCTCAAAATCATGAATGGCCACTTTGAACACAAAGAAGAGCATCAATTCACACGATATAGGTGGAATACGGTAACTGGACAATTTGACCAAAAATCCATCATAGACTACTTTATAACATCAGATAAACGGATATTTCGCAATGTTAAAGTTCTTCCTGGAGACTCTTTAAATTCTGACCATAGATTACTTGTCGGGGACCTAACTATAAACAGGAGTAAAGTGAAACAAAAACAGAAGAGAAAGATGATAAATGTTGAACCACTTAGAAATGAAGTGACAAGGGAAACTTATATGAACAAAATTGATGAACAACTTGAAAATAGGGATGACGAGATCCAAACTTGGGTCGAATTAGAAAACATTATAAGAAGAATTGCAGAAGAAGAGTTAGGAGTAAAAATGGTAGGAGGAAGCAGAAAACGACATACACCGTGGTGGACGGAAGAAGTTAAGTTGGCAGTGAAGAATAAAGTGAAGAAATTGAGGAAGTGGCTGAAACATAAAAGCCCAGAGACAAGACTTGAGTATATAGAGGCAAGAAATGAAGCTGAGAACATAAAGAGACAAGCAAAAAGAAATGTTTGGAAAGACTTAGGAGAAGCTTTAGAGGAAGATGTCAGAGGAAATAAAAAGAAAATATTTGGACTGGCAAAATCATACCGTAAAGACAAAACAATGATCTACAACTTGAAAGATGACGATGGTAATATAATCACAGACGAGGACAAAATCAATGAACGATGGCAAAACTACTTTAAGAGACTACTAAACAGAGAGACAGTAGATCTTGAGGAGTACAGAGATGGATTGGGTGCAGAGTATGAAGCACAGGACGAAATTGATGACTTAATAACAATGAGTGAACTCGAGGACTCTTTGATAAAGATGAAGAACGATAAATCACCAGGCAGCGATGGAATACCTATTGAATTGATCAAGAATGGAAGTAATCGACTAAAAGAAACAGTGTTAAGAGTGGTCAATGAAGCATGGGTAAATGGAAAAATTCCACCGGATTGGGGCAAAACCATCATAGTGCCCATATTTAAAGGAAAGGGTGATTCGGGACTGTGTAATAATTACAGAGGCATATCGCTTATAAACCACATAGCTAAACTCTACGAAAGAATTATAGAGAAAAGAGCAAGATCTATAATTGAAGACAGACTAGGAGAAGAGCAGTCTGGGTACAGGAAGGACAGAAGCACGTCGGACCCGGTATTTGTACTCAGAATGGTGATGGAAAAATGCTGGGAGTATAACAAGGACCTATATGTTGCCTTTATTGACCTGTCAAAGGCTTTTGACTCAATTCCTAGGAAAAAGCTTTGGAGGTGTCTTGTAGAGGAATATGGAATCACTGGGAGATTGAAGAGGGCCATTAAGAGTACATATGACCCTCATCAATGTAAGGTTCGAACGGGGTATGAAAAAGATACTTGGTTTGAAGTGGAAACTGGGGTGAAACAAGGAAGTGTACTATCCCCATTACTGTTTATTGCTTATATGGACATGATAATTAAAAGATTCAAGGAAAGGTTTGGAAATGAAGAGCAAGGGGATATATTGGCCTACGCAGACGACATCGCATGTTGGAGTAATAGCCGGCCACAACTAACAAGAGCTTTGGAGTGCTGGAGGGAATGTTTTGAAGAAGCAGGAGTAACAATAAACATAAACAAAACGGAAATACTCACTGTGAAAAAGCAAAATGATGACGCGGATGATATAGTAGTTGGGGGCGATCAGGTCAAAGAAGTAGAACTTGTAAAATATCTGGGGTGTATTTTTACGAAGGAGGGAGATAAGAATAAGAGAGAGATCACCGAAAGGATAACTAAATATAGCAGATGTGTATGCTCTCTATATCCAATACTCAAAGACAGATATGTACCACTGGAGGCAAAGAGAACTATATTCCAGTCTATTTTAACACCTATACTCACATACGCATCTGAGAGCTGGACTCTGACAACCCGAGACTGGAGCAGAGTTCAAGCAGCAGAAATGAGACCACTGAGAGCAATAGTGGACAAAACAAGGAGAGACAGAATCAGGAATGAAACAATAAGAGAAATGGTTGGAGTAACATCGGTGAGAAAAGTAATCGAAAATTCACAACTGAGATGGCTAGGACATGTTGGGAGGATGGACGAGTCAAGAATAGTGAAGGAGAGATGGAATTGGAGACCTGATGGCAGAAGATCAGTCGGAAGACCTCGGAAAAGATGGAGAGATGGTGTGGAGGAACTGTTGGACAGACGAGGTATGGATAACATCGAAGCATTGAGAAATCAAGAGGCCTTTGAGAGAACCCACTGGAGACGGCTGATCCACCTGACAGGCTAAATGCCTACCTGGGAGCCGAATGAATGAATGAATGAATGAAATAACAAATAATTTCCCTCATGGCACTCCACTCGATGAGTAATCTGAATTCCTTGATGGCTTCCACCAGACGCTTTCATTAAACTCTTCTTTTCGATCTGTAGTGGGTCTGATACGGTCTTCACTATATGCATTTCTTGGGTGTTCTCCTAAACTGTATAAAGTAGCCTGGTGACAACAACAATAAAATAAAGAAAAATGTCGTCTATTAGAATGGGAGAGCGCGTTTACTATGCTCATAGCAAGGTGAAAGGCGCCATGTGGAGCGAATGAGGAAGACAATGACCACAAGAGTTAATGGGACTGACGTAAATTATTGCAATTGAGAGTCCGATGCCGAGACGAAGTAAATCACGAGAATATGTAAGGGAAGATTGTGTGTGTGTGTGTGTATCGTGAAAAAAAAAAATGTGCTACTGAGTAGGGAGAGAAACATATGGAAATCTCTTATTCGACATGACCACTCACAAAATGCTGCGTCAGCGAATACAGATTGGTCAGCAGCGTCCTAAAGGGCGTTCGTGAATTCCGTACACTTGTCCAGTGGCAGAGGCGAGGCGAAGAAGGGGGGTCGGAGGAGGCGTCCGCCCCCCCCCCCCCTTTGAGGGTCTTGAAATCGTTTCGGGGTAAAAAATAATAAATCTTAAAAAATAAATAAATAAATAAAACACTCTAATATATCTATATATCTCTCTATCTAGCTATCTGTCTGTCTGTCTGTCTCTATATATATATCAAGGCTGGGAACAGCGCCGGTATTAGTAGCGATGGTGGTAAAGCCATTACTTTTTTTAGCCAGTAGCAGAACTGAGAGTGCCGCTACTTTTTGGCTGTACTCATGCGTTACCGCGCTCCTCGCTACTCACGTGACGAATACAGGTCCGGAGTTGGTGAGTACATACAGATATGCCGACGGTTTGGTTGTATTTAATAATGACGAAAAATAATACTTTCGTCAATTCTGTCAGTTAAGATGTCAGCTAGATGTAGGCAATGCTAACACACACACACACACACACACACACACCTCTAACTATACCCGTCTCTTAACTCACTTTCTTCCTCACTCTTTCTTTCAGACAAATTCTTACGCATTACGTTATCATTTCGTAACAGTATGTTACTTTCAGTTTAAAGTAATGGAAAACAAAATTGCTACTGTATAAATAGCCTTTAAAAGAAAGCCCCAGTTCATTTTTACTTTCGTTTTCGTACATATTTGAAATAGGCATCATTGAAAATATAATAAATCTATATAATATGTATCAATGGTAGGCCACATTTTTTTTGCCTTTTATTTCCGTATGTTACTTTCAGTAGGTATATTAGGTAACAATGTAAAAGAACATTTGTTACATTATAGAGTAAATAGCTTTTCCTGTACTTTGACTCTAAGCTTCATTAAAGTGACACCAACATGTATATGATTTTTTTTTTTTTTTTTTTAATTTTCAATATACAGTAAGTATATACTGACATTACTGGTATACAACATAACCACTCAGACTGACTAATATTATCAAAACAGTATATAATGTATTGCTATATCACAGATTTTTGTTAACCTTTCCTTCGTGTACCTTTTTCTTATCCAAAGTAGCGGGAGCGCCACTACATTTCGTATCAAGTAGCGAAACCAGTAACGCCACTACTTTTTCGAGCTAGTAACGGGAATGGGAGCGCTGCTACTTTTTATTAGTAGCGTTCCCGACATTGTTATATATATATATATATATATATATATATATATATATATATATATATATATAAATATATATATAGATAAACACACACACACACACAAAATCGTGCTGAGTCAGCGTCATGCATAATTTTGGATCGGATCTCAAAGAGAAACGCGAGAAGACTGGTCTCCTTTTATGAATATACGGTATTGTCATGGCATGCAAATTGCTGATAGAATATTTATGTAACTAAAATTGGCGTTTTTTTTTTTTTTTTTATTATTATTTTAGTTGATGTAGCGGTTATAGAGTACCAGTATGAATGAACTACAATTATTTGTCTGAGTTCGACAATATGTTTTTGTTAATCAGTGTTTCCTTTTAATTAATTTAATGAGAACTTTGAATTCTTAAGCATTATCTGTTCAAAGTATGAAAACGATCAGCTCGAATGATTCGAGTGCTAGTGCTTTTATTGCTTGTGATCTATGGAAATCTATAGATTATATATATATATATATATATATATATATATATATATATATATATATATATATATATATATATATATATGGTTTAAAATATTTGTTTACTGTGAAGAGTCAGTTAAAAAGAGCAGACAAGTCTCAGTAAATTAGCATATTTTAATTTACCCTTTTATTTTAACCAAGTGGGTAGACGTCCATTGCATGGCACATTTATAATTGTAGATGATGTATGGGCTATGGAAGTGGTTCTTAATATGTTATATGATACTTGAGTCTTGAGGTACTAAGAGCTCTGTGAAATATTGGAAATTATATTACTTTCCTTCAGAACACAAAATGCGTTTGTTATCACCTTGTGTCAGATTAATTTTGACATTTCCAGGTTCCAACCAACTTATCAAGGATTATTATGCTCTCAAAGGCAAGGGAAACGCAGATGAGACTCCCAGATGCATTATTGTTCTTTTATTCCATAAAGATAATTTTAAAAGCTGCTTTTGTCAGCCAAAATCATTTTATTTGCTCTATTTTTCGCCATTTTCACTATAATGAGTTACCATCTAAATAATCCAATACATACCTTCATAGGCCTCAGAAAGGCCCTAAAAGAACGTAATCTTCAAAAATTTTCCTTGGAGGGGGCCTCACAGCGCCCCCTCTCAGTTGCAGAAGCTCGCTTCGATCGCCTCCCACCACCTTTTCAAGAATCTGTAGACATCTTTCTCCCGCCCCCCCTTCCCGCCCTGTGAACTTTCTGGCTACGCCCCTGTGTAGTGGTAGCTTTCTTTCTTTCTTTCTTTTTTTTTCCAGATAATTAAGAGAGGAAGGAAAAACAAATTAAAATTACAAAAAATGAGGATTGAAGCTTTATTTTAATGACCGATCAGACAGGTCCGTCCTGAGTATTACTGAAACATGTGGGAGCGAAGGAGTCAGTGAGTGACAGCGAAAAATGATATACTGTATTGTTAGTGGAATGATGAGGACATATAACCTAACCTTATATCTCCGTATATTATAACTGTCCTGCTTTACCAAGGCTTTAGTCACGGAGCACATACAGTAATGGTATATCGTTACTTTTCTTTCTATATTTTCTCCAAAGCCTCATCCAGGAGAAATAGAGTTCATCTGCATGTCCCATTAAACAAGGCCACCCACGCATATTTGCATTAAGACAAAATACCACTGTTTTCTGTACAATAGCTGTCAAAATGTTATCCCGTTCCAGTTCCGTATTGCATATGTATGGGTTCGAATTTCCATTGGGTATGTTCTTTCCAAAATTCACGTTCTTATCATCTGATCCTTTCTGCCCTCTCCGTCTTTCTGCGTTGGTGTAATCCTTGCAACTATTTGGCTGCTTTCCTGTGAGCAGTGTTTGGGGGGATGTATAGCATCTCTTTGGAGATTTAATCTGCACATTCCATATTACTGTTATCTCCTATTACACTCCCGGGATCGTGATAAATCTAGTATTTTACAACAACGAAAGGCAGACGATAATATTCATCTGAGGGTGAGTTGTAATAGCCTGAATGTTTTAAGCACGTCTCTGCGATGACATGTTACATTGTTTTTACCAGTCCTCGCCCCGGAGGGGCTCGGGGACAGATACTGTTTTCACTCGGTTTGTCTGTTTGTTTGTTTGTCTGTCTGTCTGTCTATCTGTCTGTCTATTAACAACTTTACGCGAAAACTACTGGTGCGATTTTGACTAAAATTACATGGATGATGGGCCCTCTGATCACCTGATTAAATTTGAGGCTAAATTGGGCCAAGGCCCAGGCTGTGGGCCAAAAACATGTAAAAACACGGGAATGAGTGAAAATCGTTTTTTCGCCATAACTCCTTTCAAATTCGTCATATCAAAATGAAACCAAAACCTAAAGGTGCATCTTTGAAATCTGCATCCTATAACATGCCTCAATACATCAGGGAGGTCATCCCCCAGTTAGCGGTAGGGTTGTCAATGTCAAATGGCCATAAAATCGTCAGTTTTCACCCGATTAACTCCAGTTTTGACATGTGATACCTTTGGCACTAAAATGACTGCTGGCGACGGGTATGCCGTACCTTGGCACCGCTTCTTGTCTTTTGGATGATTGGATTTGATACGGCTATGACCTTCCATAATTAAAGAAATATTAACAACATCAGTCGCCCCTTTTCACACTAATATGATGAAGTTTAATTTGTTTGTTTGTTCCAGCCATTAAATCATATTATTCGGAATCTGAAGTGGAAAGGATAGATATAGTATTCATGAACTCCTTCCATAAAATAACCGCAATCATCCCTTTTAACTACAGTATGATGAAGTCTTAGCTGCTTAATTGCTGCAGCCTTCAAATAATATTATTCGGAACTTGAAGTTGAAATGACAGATATGGTATTTACTTAAACTTTCCATTATAAAGGCTTTTTCTGAGTTGAATAATGACGTCAAGGACAGGCAATTATTAACTTAAAAAGGATGTCATTGTACTGAAAGATTACTAATTTTGGACTCTCTCTCTCTCTCTCTCTCTCTCTCTCTCTCTCTCTCTCTCTCTCTCTCTCTCTCTCTCTCTCTCTCTCTCTCTCCTGCGTTGGAACTTGCATGATAGAATCAGCTTTATCAACATCGCAATCACTGCCATCATTACAACCTTAACCCTTTTTCCATTGTTATAAGGGGGAGAGAGAGAGAGAGAGAGAGAGAGAGAGAGAGAGAATAAATAACTATCGACAGTACAACACATTCACTCACCAATCATGCTTCGTCATCAGCATCGTAATCATCATCACCATCATTCCCTCAATCCACCTTGGCATTTCCCAAAGTTTTCTTAAGAGATACAAATAAGTTCATTTAACTGTAAATGATATGGAAGGGACGAGACATACAGACGTGAAGGCCCTTCGAATCGAACTTGCTAATAAGAGAATGCAACACGTGCCTGATTTGAAATGGCTGATTTATAGAACATGTGCCTGTAGTGGGGTGGTTGTTTATGGAACAAGTGGCTGTGCTGGCATGGGCGATATAGAAAAAAAAAAACACGTGAATTTACCGGCATTGTTGTTTTATAGAACATGTGCCTGTACTGGTATGGTTGTTTTATAGAAAACATGCCTGTTCAGGCGTGGCTGTTTTATAAAGCATGTGTTTGTATTGGTATCGTTGCTTTCTAGATAACGTGCCTGTACCGGCATGGTTGTTTAATGGAAAACATGCCTGTACTGGCATGGTTGTTTTAATGTCTGATGGTTTTGCCTTTGGTGTTTACACGCCCGTCGTTATTCAATTTGTGGATACTAGAATCGTTGAAGGACCTTAACCCACAACCTGAGAATGATGTCTCGAGATACCATAGGAGGGATTGACAAACAAACTTACCATCGAATCCCTGTTGTATCTTGGATATTTATTTTCCATGAAAAACAAGGGGACTGTAGAATCTTCCAGTCTCCGGTGTTCTGTCTGCAACACAAATCTTAGTCACGAGACGGAAACTATTGTTAGGTAGTTTCCGTTTTTGCTGGAAGGACAAGGAAGTGCTGAAACATCTCACGTCATATTCTTCTTCTGATCAATATGTAAGTTAGGAGAGAGAGGCGATCGTAAATATGTTCGAGAATCTCACCTCAGGCACAGATGCATATGCATTCATTATTACGCCTTTCATCTGAGAAATGAGAGCTTGTGAATGTACCAAGAGCGCTGAAAGGAAGAACGAGAACACTAACACCATCAAGAAGAAACAAAGAAAGCTACAGGGGTTATATTTGCCAAGATATGCGCTGATACCCTGTAATGTCTCCTTCTTATATCATATATATATATATATATATATATATATATATATATATATATATATATATATATATATATATAAAACTATATATCTATATATATATATATATATATATATATTTTATGTGTCCGACTCTGGGCATAGGCTTCACAGCCTGCTATCAAGGCCCAGCAGTCCTCCTACATACCATACACCTCTACATGTCACCACTTCGGCGCTAACACCCACCGTCCATATTGAATACATGCTAGGGCTGTCTCATGCAGGACTGGTGTATTGGTATTAGCGGGGGGATTTTTACGACCTGTCATATCTCTCTCTCTCTCTCTCTCTCTCTCTCTCTCTCTCTCTCTCTCTCTCTCTGTATATATATATATATATATTATATATATATATATATATATATATATATATATATATATATACCGGACAATTCCACGCATTCCGTACTCATATGAAACGAATAATAACACAGAGAAGTGTGTAGTCAGGTTCGAATTTAACTAACATTCTTATTTGTTTACAAAAATGCAATTACTCTAATGTTTCTGTAGATCCTAACGAATGTAACTGGCGCCGTACCATAGCTGTGTGTGTGAAGCAGAACAGAACACGTGGCTGTACTGGGCTGGTTGTTTTGGTATTCAGTGGTTTTGAGGTCGTCTAGCGTTTACAAATTTTGTCCTCAGAACTACTACTAAAGGTCTTTATCAAAATACCAGGGAAGATGTCTCCAGATTCCTGACCCAGGTACTGTACATGTTTGATAGTTTTCAAGCCAATCTGGCCAGAATAAAGGCGTGAGGCTGTGATAAACAACGTTACAAAGAAGCTACAGTGAATGGGAACAACACCAGTACCAACACCAAGAAGAAATTGCAAGAAAATCAGTAAAATAATTTTTCCCTTCGAGAAGTGTAAAAACTGGGAGAACTAACGTCATTGTGCCCAGTGCATATGGGTTACACTTCCATTCACTCATCATTCCTTCGTCACGTCATTCTTTCCATATATCTAGTTTTATGACGTTTGAAGGAAGTTCTCGAAGCTGCAAAAGATTAACACAAAAATAGGAGACCTACTGAGTGCCAACCAAGAATGGGCCATGGCTTCATCATCATCACCATCATCAACAACAACATCTTTGTCCTTTGCTGTAAACGGGGCGAGTAGGAACTACAAACAATAAAAAAGGAAAACACGAAATTTGGAGAATTGTCATATGGGTGTCCATCGAAAATTGAGCCACACCTCCACAAATTTCAGATCTTTGCAAAATCTGTTTTGAACTCCACGTAGTAAATTTCGGTGTTTTTAGCTGAATGTACGAGTCGAGTTGACGCCTTTTATGTACCGTTAAGGCATTTTCCTAACAATGGTCTTTTGTTGGGATTATTTTATATTTTATCAAAACGTATACGAATACATAAATAGTCGCGTTTCTCTACCCTTAAAGGCATACCTTTTTGAACCTGTCTTGTATAACACACGTTGAGTGTAACCAACTCCTTTTTTGAAAAATCAAAACACAAGGTTGTAATCAATTTTTATTGGGTTTCTGGCCATGAAAAGAAAGAAAAACTCTTCTACTTTACTGTGATATACTTACTTTAGTAATTATTGAAAAATAAAAATGTTTTATGGGTGACTAAAGGAACCTAACCAAAATTGCCTTTTTTTTTGACATAACTGAATAAAAAATTTATTACTCGGCCCGTATGATGATTTAAGATCTGAGATTATATATGCTGCTTCTCAGGTCCCGTGGCCGTGTACTGTAAGTGGCGCACACTTCTGGCTCATGAGGGTCACTGTGGGAAGACACCCTGAAAAGGGCTAAAAAAAAAAAAAAAAAAAAAAAAAAAAGTGAAATTTTCACTATACAAATTTTTTATGACGTTATGGTTCCCTGTATATACACCCTAATGACTTTGCAAATTTCGTTTGACACTAAACTATGATTTTAAGACCCAAATGATGAGGACTGATACTTTATATGACGATAATATGACGATAATATAAGACACAATGTTTAGTTTTGTTTTACTGACCTACATCCCCTCACAATCGGTACACAGGGTTTAGCTGTGGCTGAGACACACTGAGAGGTCACACTTGATGCACTGGTGTTCACAAGAGTCTCTAGTTCTATGTCTGACAGCAGTGTCTTTCCTTTTCCTTTTCCCTTTCCTTTCCTTTGTCCTTTGCCTTCGATATATTCTTTATATTCACTTTAGTCTTCACTTTAGTCTTTTGTTCCACTTTTATCTTAGTCGTTATATAATATTACTTATAATCAGCAAAAAAAAATAAAAAAAAATAGGAAAAACCCAATAAAATAATATAGTACATAAAGTATAATATAAAGTGTAATATATGTAGTATATATATAGTATGTCTATAATATATAATGTAAATAATATATATAATATATAATAACATAAGATACATAACAAAAAAACAGTCATACACATATATTTCCAAAAAAATAATGGCACACTCCTATAGTAGTTTTACTTGTAGAGCATACGCTAAGTCCTAAAATCGTGTGTCGTGCACAGCATACGATGAGTCTGATGGACTAAAAACGCAAATAAATCCCACAATGGGAAAACAAGAGGGAGCACA
Source organism: Coenobita brevimanus (assembly GCF_032717465.1). NCBI lineage: Eukaryota > Metazoa > Arthropoda > Malacostraca > Decapoda > Coenobitidae > Coenobita > Coenobita brevimanus. The sequence goes on along the minus strand of NC_137006.1, from coordinate 19,272,021 downwards.
CTTACTTCACACAATAGGCCTAGGCAAACACTTCACATACCTGGACGGCCTGGCCAGCATCTTCAAAGGAACACAAGGTACCACATGTTTTACAAAAACAAAATCCGAAAATGGGGAACATATGCCCTTAAGGGTTAAATTTGGAGAACTAGGAACATTTTGAATCACAGATATTCGGGAGAAATATTTCCAGAGAGAGAGAGAGAGTAAATAAGCATAATATCACAGATATTATGTAAGGGAAATAAACACCCAGACGAATATATTTCGCATAATTCGGGATGGATTCAATGTACTATCACGAACAAACTTTTGTCTAATATTCCCTATCAGCACTGACAGTCATGTTTTCAAAATTTTTCTACTCCTCCCTCACCTCCATGACGTCAGAGGTCTATGCATGAGGGGAGTGTGAGCTGGAGGGCTTCCAGATGGTGAAGGACAGTGTTACATTTGGAGAAGTGTTTGTGGTCAATCTCTCAAGAATTGATATATGTCTGGCTGTGTTGTACATAGATAGTCAGACGCCAGTAATTATTTTTCCTTCTCATATAGTTGTTCCCCCTAGTATGCGCATATACGAGCAGCAGAGAACGGCGCATACTAGGAAGTCGCGTACTCTGAATACATAAACTTATGGAAAAAATTACATATGGGCAGCACCCCCCTTCATGGGCAACCACTGAGACTCCTTTCAGGCCAAAGTATTGTTCTTTACAGGGGAACTATCTAAGACATATTACCTAAGATAAAGTAAACCAACAAGATTATGGCTTTACTAAGTCATCAAGGATACGGCTTAACTATACCAACAAGAATATGGCTGCTCACCTTAACCCAAGAAGACAACAGGCTTGATGGAGGTAGGAAGGGGATCCGAGGCAGGATGAGGCACCTAGCGTGCATCTCCTGCATCTCCCAACACATCACCTTCCTCACCACTCTCGTCACCAGCACTTTCGACACTTTCACTATGTAATGGATCCACTTCGTTCATAAACCCTTCAACATCTATTTCTGACACCTCAGACATAGCATCATCCTCTTGATCCTCCTCAGGATATGGCTCTTCTGATATTGAAGGGAGTGATTCCTCACTTTCTTGGAGCCGAAGGTAACGGGTGATGAGGGTTTGCTTCTGTCTGTTTACTTCCTGGTTGTGCTTGTCTGAGTAGTGGTGGAAGGTTCTCTCCAGTGAAGCCATCACCTCCTCCAGTCGCAACTGAGAGCTTTCGATGTCCTTGAATTCTTCCTTGAATTGATTAAGGGCACACAGTACCCGGCTGATCGACATCATAGACAAATCTTCGTTCTCCATCACTTGTGTTGCTGGCTTTTCTGCTGCGATCCCCTACTCTGTTTCGGCGGCGTCCACTCACTGCACGACTTCCTGGGGTTCCTGCTCCACTGCTGCTGAATGTAAGCCCCTGATCTCCTCCAGCATGATGGCCTGAAACCCTGACACAGCTTGTGCAGTTGTGAGAGTGGCTGTCTTGGCGTGGCCAGGGACTGAAAGCTGCTTCCCGGTGTGATTTCATGAAGGTGCGGTACAAGGAGGCGCCAGGCATGGTCAGTTGTTGCAGCAGTTATATCTGCCCAAGAATACAACAAGAATGTGATGGCATCCTTGAAGCTGAATGACTACCAAAAAGCCATAACAGTCTTATCAGGAGTTGAAGCCGATGGTGCGGGTGCTGCGGGTGAAGCGGGTGAGATGGGTGGCAAGTCCAAACCATCCTTGGTGTCCATGACATCACTTCCAGCTGTGTTCAAGTCATGAATTGCCCGCAGTTCCTCAGAGTTGTCGGTCTTGCTGTGGAGATGATTGTAGAGGTGTTGGTGGTATAGCTGCTTTATCGCTGCAATTAACTGCTGGTCTAGCGGTTGGATGAAAGGGGTCATTCTGGGTGGCAAAAAAACAATCTTGCATTCTTTGCTGAAGTCTCCTAGCCAGGTTGGATAACTTGGGACATTGTCGAGGACGAGGAGCACCCTGAAGGGGATGCCAAGTTCCTTGGATTTAGTCTTGGCATTAGGGATGAAGTGCCGCAACAAGCACTCGAAAATGACGCTGCTCGTCATCCAGCCACCGGAATTGCAGTACTAGTACACCCCGCTATCATCCATGCAGCCAAGATTTTTGCAATATCTGGGGTGTGCTGCAGTATGAACCACAACAGGCTGCATCTTGTGTGAGCCTGATAAGTTCACAGTGAACATGACCCTTATCTTGCTCTTGTCCACTTTTCTCCCCTGGGCCTGGCGCTGCTGCTTACTGATATAAGTAGACTTTGGCATAGCCGTGTAGTATAGGGCTGTTTCATCTATGTTGTAAATTTGGTGCTTGCTGTCGCCACCCTCGGCGATTATTCCCTTCAGGATGGCAGGATAGTCCCTAGCTGCCATTTCATCTGCAGATGCACACTCGCCGGTGAGGAAAATGTGACGTAGCTCCTTCCTCTTCAAGAACCGACATAACCATCCCATGGAGGCTTTAAAGGGTTTCGTGACACCCAGCTTCACAGATGCAGCTTTGTAGAAAATCTTGGCTTGGTCCCTGATGTAGTGCCCGTTCAGGGGAATTCCTTCCTCCTCCTTCCTCAGGATGTATGTTGCTAGGTACCGCTCCATGAGAATTATTGCCTGGTTGGTTAGCCTGCTTCTCCCGTCCAGTGCCACCGTCCCATACATCTTGACAGTCTTCTTTATGGCTTCCCTGTACGCCCATATTGTTCTCACTGTCGATTCAGCCAGGCCGAGTTCCTACCCAATAGCAATGTTACCCTTCCCGTTCTCTTTCTTCCGAATGACTTTCATTTCATGGCACGGGTAATAAACTTCTTTTTTCCGAGAACGGGGCAGACATCCAGGATCACAAAACAATATCCTCAGATTAGACAAGAACGTTGCTGGAACAGCGAGTGTACCCTCTGTGTGCATGCGTTTCCTGTGCTGAGCCTCTCTCAACACCCTCCAATTGGCCCATTTGGGGATCACGTGACAAGTGTGCATCATCGACGTCAGAAAGTGGGCGGAACATGGGCAACCGTTCTTCGCTTCTTGGGGTGGCAATGTCGAGTACTCGGGGTAACCCTGGATTTGGGCCACTCTTCGCTGCCCATCTCACTTACAATGAGGATAATTTGCATACTATTAAAAAATACAAAAATTCGGAAAAAAATAGGTTCTCACATACAATGAGGATCGTGTACTCTGAACTCGCATACTAGGGGGAAGGACTGTCCTTAGAGTACATACTTTATATTGTTTATAAAGTAAAAATACTTCAAAGAACACTTCGCTCCCTTAGCTGGCAGGGAAGTGACAGGAAGCTCTTGATCGTGAAGGAACCGCAACTTGGGAAACTGGGTAAATTTATTTGCTAATGTTCTAGTTATACCACTTTCTAACAAGAATAAGACCTGTATCATACATGGAATTACGAACAACAGAGGAAGATAGCGTCATTACGCTTCTCAGTTAGCCAGTAATGGAGCTTTGGATACAAGCTTCTTCCACGGAAACCTCTGCTTGAGGAGGAAGAGTAGTACAAGTATCGATACAGATATTATTATTTTCACCAATAGTTTCGACATCTCAGCATGTCATAATCAGTGGTATTGATTTAATGCATAAAGAAAATTAAACAGGACCTGTGGACATTAAGTTATTTTATGCAGTGGGGGGGGGGGACAAGTTAATATATAGACAATGATTCCAGTGCTCGTAAGTCAGAATTTGAACAGCCATCAATTACTTCTTAGTGTTCTCTCTTAGGGAGGACTCCATAAACCTTTGAACGGTCTCAGCTGAGTTTGCAGGGTTGTGACACGGGCCACGTGTCCTGTTGGAATGACCCATATGCTCGTTCACTCGAATCTTGAGAGATCATTTTGTGCTTCTGATGTACCCACCCAGGCAACTGGCGCATATGTACGGTATCTGCAAACAAATGACAAGTTGTCACACCAACCACTCCTCCAGGGTCTCGCAAACTAACACGTGTCACAAAAATCTTTTCTTGACTTACATTTTTTCATTGACTGTAAGACTTAAAATGTTTTCCAGAAAATTGTTTACTTCAAATTCTGTCAGAAATGCTGTACAACTCTGATTATTAAAAATTACGACCAAAAAAAAAACAATATAGAAATAAGAAAAAATAAAACAGAAATACATAATCATGAAAATCTACTGCCATAGTTTGGAGCAATGTTCAACTAGTGTGCTCCAACTTGATTTCTGGTGACTCCAAGCCTTCATCCATTGCAAGGTTGATACGTTTAAGAAAATTGTGTGAGTAAAACATAAAAGAACATTCAGTAATATTGGTTCTAAACATATTCAACATTCGTGTGACCTTAATTAATTAATTTTCAAGTATTCCAGTGTTCAGCTGCCTGGAAGAAAAAAGTTTTTTCTATCATTTGCATTAGGCATATGCCTACCTGATTACAAACCTTCATTTTGCAAATATTTCTCACAATTTGAAAAATCTATTATACATGATAAGGTCAAGGAAACTTGCAAGTGTGTCCAGTTTGAAAGGGTCATTACTTATTAATCGTAACGAGGCTCGTGTATAATGTTATGGTTTCAAGCCTGGTAAACTGTTTGCCCAAATTTTCTGTCATGCTGACCTAGGTATTTTGAAATCTCTTGGCCCAAACAAGAACTTTGTAGTGTACACAGCAGGCAGGGATAATGGTATTGTCCTTCTAAATAAATTCAAATGTTTAAAAAATGCAAACTATATTAATTGATTTAAGTACATTTACTCAGTTTAGATTTGAAGAAATGTTCTCACTGACCACTGAATTGGTGGAGGAGGTAACCTGATTCTTTAATAAACAAGAGTACCTCAGCATTCTCACCTCCTTACTGTTGAAATTTCTAAACCCACCTGTATATCTCCTGCCCTTTATACGGACTACCAAAAGTTCACAGAACTTCTATACCCTTTCATTACATATCAGTAGTGGTTGTTTAAACCTTAGATTGCAACAGTCCTTCTGGAAGGACTGTGAAGGCAGCTGTTATGATAAACGACTGTGAAGGCAAATTAATGGTCCATCCAGATGACCATGGGAAATTTATACACTTTGCACTCAGTTATTCCCACCTAACTCTTGGTTATGCTTAGGAGTGAGTCATATAGGACTCCGCAGGCTGCCTCAAGTTGTTGCACCACTCAGTCACTTACTATCCACAACAGAGAGAGATTTGTTGCCCTGTTTCTCCTAACCTCCAGGGCAGGAAGTGCACCCATCCATCCAGTTCGTGACAAATACCACACAGGTATATCTCTGACAGTACTGCAGTGGGAAGGAGGTGGAAGTGAGGAGAAAAAATTTAAAATCTGAGCATGTGTGACTAAGTGTGCTGAGTGCAAGGCAGACCTTGGTATGGGTCAGTGCTGGCAAGCCTATCACAACTCTAAATGCTTGCAAGTGTCAAAAGGGATTGTAAATATGTGTAAATACCCTGGTTTTTGTATAGGAGAGTATGAAATTAGTATAACAGCCAATAAGGAGACAATGGTAAGTGGCACAGCAGTACACTACATACCTACGGAAATGAAAATGACGGTCGTTACGAAGTTTTTCTGGACTGTTATAGTTTTATAAAACTAAAGGTAATTCCTTAGAGGGGCAAAAAATAAAGCTGTAATTACACACCTAATAATAAATGATAGAAAAATAAGTAAAAAGTTTCTATTTTTGGTTGGTCAGCAAACATTTTTCCCTGACGTGGGAACCCTGCATAATTGTTAGCTGAATACGCTTTAAGTTACTTTGTAGTAGAAAATTACAGTAAGAACTGATATGCAGCATACAACAAGAAAATGTAAAAAAAAAAAATGCAAGGAAAATATTAGGAAGAAAACTACAACCACGTGTTTGGCCAGCGTGCTGGAGCGGTCTCTCTATGGGAAGTGCTTCCGTGCCTACCACACCTCCAGACGCCTCAAAGTGTCAGAAGAAATTGCAAATATGTGTAAATATAATGGTTTAGTATGAACAAAAATATAAAATTGGTGTAATATTGAGTATGAACACAATAGTGAGTGACATTGCCGTGCACTACACACAAGAGAAAGTGATGCTTGCTATCAAATTATTATGGATTGTTATAGCTTTATAAGACCGAAGATAAGGTCTTACAGAAATAGAAAATCAACTTGTAAGCGCATGACGTGTGGTAAGTCGTAGAAAAATAAGTAAATAGTGATAAATTTCGGTAGTCAAGTTCTACATCTCTTTTCCTTATGTGGTAACGTTTTCTTAATGTCTTACATCAGTATCTTGTAATTCACTTTGTAAAGGAGAAAATGCAGACTTTATAAGAAAAATGTTGTGCTTTCACCTCACTTACTATTATACTCGTATGGCATGCTGAGTGCTAAGTGTCATGGTGGTGATTTTGTTCTTGTAGATTACATCCATTCTACACTACACTGCAACAGAGGTCATTATGATTGAAAATTAGTGAATAACTGCAGTTTTAGTGTTATAATGCAGGGATGACACTTCCCATGCTTGGTATCATTTGCGTCTGAGCGGCCACTGGCATTGCTGCTCTTCACATGCGTGGTTGACTTGTGTTCATCAACTCGCTCTACCTCCGGCACTGGACAACCTATGGAAGGTTAGAGAAAAGATTAAAGTTTTTGTGACTAACATTTAAACGTGTGTGGAGAAGTGTAAGTGGGTAAAAGCAGCTAATAAAACCACCCTATTTTCCCTGTATTGGACGCACTAACGACTAGGGTTGGGAAACATGCAGCTGCAGATGAAGTGGTAATACACAGCTACATATAAGCTCTAAATTTTTAGCTCCCGTTCTGAGTGACCTTATCACTAATGAGTATACAGTAAGCAACTTGTGCATTTGCTAGTTTCTTGTCAATCTGCTGAGTATCACCGTGCTACATGTGTAGCTACCGTGTCAATTCCCATTTTACTAATACTCCTGTTGATGAAGCAGTGGATATATCTGTTTATCTACTCTGCCAAGGCATGGACTTTCTCATGTGTATTACTAAAATTCGTTTATGGACATATTTAACTTGTGTGTGGCCTATTAATTTTAATGGTAACCTGTACAAACGCGTGTATGGGGTAGCCACAGGTTCACCTCTAGATCCGAATTGTGCCAATATTTATTAGTTTTTAATGCTGCCACGAACACCGATGACTTCAGAACTGCCCTATGCTATCAAACAACCGACTTACCATGGACAGGAAGATGACAGCTTTGTTGTTTACAAAAATAAAGACCATGTTCTTCAGTTTTTAGACTACCTTAATAGACAACGGAGGAATAGGAATTTCGCTTACGACACATACATAAATTCCAGACTCCCAGTTTTAGACTTACGGAGAAGAATAAGGACAAGTGTCAGTTCTCGGAGTACTGGGAATCCACCTTCTCAGGACAGGGTCTAGAACGTTTTGCTATTGTAGTTTAAATGTAAAAACTAACGCCATGAAGGCCCTACTACATAAAGCATTTACTTTTTCTTCCACGTACCGTACGAACTATATCGTAAGGATAATCTTTTTAAAGACCTTTTTTTCTTCCTTTCTCTCTGACAGCGTGTTTCGTACCCAGCTGTTTAATATGATCACTGCCAAATTTCTAAACAACCATTAATAGCTAAAACTCTTGGTCCCAGCAATTAACAAGGAGATATTTTATGTGAACCTCCCCTACCTATCATGTCACAATCAAATTTCGGTTACCACTCACAGATCCATATGAAATTTTACACTGAACTGAACATCAGAATTTTTCCTGTTACACAGCAATTTTAAAACTATTTTATTTCATTATTTTGAAGGAGAACCACCTACCGTCTGACCTGCGTGTATTTGTCTATAAATGCACGAGTTTATGTTACCAGTTCGGGTTCATTGAAGTACAATACAAACTTTCAAGATTCGAGTGGATGAATACAGTGGCCCGTTGAGCAGGATAGACTGCCCGTGTCAGAGGCAGCCCTGTTCACTCGGCCATGAGAGACCACTCATAGGTTTGTGGTGTTCTTCTTCAGTGAGAACAATACAATAATTATTGATGGGTGTACAAATCCTGCGCTACAGTTCCCAGACCCATTGTACTTAAAGTCACTTGCTTCTTAGTAACAATCTGATGTCTGTAGCTCGTGTATATTATTATTATTATTTTTTTATTTAATGTACTTCAACAATCCTGCGAAGCAGGATGGTATCACTTTCGAATTCTTACCCATTACCATTTTGCGTGATTGTGTGTGTGTGTGTGTGTGTGTGTGTGTGTGTGTGTGTGTGTGTGTGTGTGTGTGTGTGTGCAAACTCCCTCTTGGTTACTTGACATGAAAGAAATTCCCAGGTGAGTTTGCCTAGTTATTCAGAAGCTTTTCCAGGACACGTTTTATCCAGAAATGATCAGTCCTGTGAGGGATGATGGTATCATTTCCGGCAGCTCGTCATATCTCGTTGGGCAACATTCAGCTTGTGTGTGTGTGTGTGTGTGTGTGTGTGTGTGTGTGTGTGTGTGTGTGTGTGTGTGTGTGTCAGTGTGTGTGTGTGTGTAATTCACCGGGTCGGTCAGGATCACTTGATGGTCGTGATCGTCATCTTTTACCCTCCCGGAAGGGAGCTGAGACCTCATATAGTCCGATCTAAGGGCAAGACTGTGACCTTCACACACGCACACACCCGTCCCCTTGCTCAAGGGGGACAGTAACCACCCACTTCGTCAGTGAAACTTTTCGCAACCTGAGCTAGGCGCGAACTCCCGTCCACCAGTTGGCAAGCGAGAACGTTACCACTGCACCAGCGAGCGGTGTGTGTGTGTGTGTGTGTGTGTGTGTGTGTGTGTGTGTGTGTGCGCGCGCGCACCGTAACCCCTAGGCTATTAAATTCAATGGATTTAAATGAAGTTTCCTAGGTGAGTTCGTCTGGTTACTTTGGAAGTCTTGAACGGTATGCAATTTTTCCACCCGTGATCATTAGGCGAGGGCAGAATCACTACAAAAAAATCTCGGAAATAGTGAAAGGAGTGTACATGTTCCTTTAATATCTCACTATATGATGTACAACGGACTCTCTCCCGCAATGCAATATTTGGGGTGTGTGAACCCTCCCGCCCAATGATTCTTGCAGGTCACCCTCCTCTGAAATTATAAACGATAAGATAAAGGGGAGAGTGAACCAATGGATTTCAGTGAAAGTTTTCAGGTTAGTTCATCTGGTTACTTAATAATCCTTTCTGTGATATAATGTTTTCCATCATTATTTTTAGGGGTGTCAGCCCCATTCAGATCTTATAAAGAATAAAATGGAGGAATGAGGGCAGATATAAATTGTTATCTTAGTATATGTTGTAGAATCAGCACCCGCCTGCTAACTAATGCATCAGCTGCTGCCGCTGCTGCTGCCTTCATTCTTTTAAGTTGACATTAATGCAATTCTTTCAAACCAGGATGCATAAAACAAAACTGGGTATGCAGTTTCCTTGTTTTCTCTGAATGTCCAGCATAAACTGCACATCTACTTTATTTTTATAATGTACAATGGATTTAGAAATGGATGTAGCCATTCACAAAAGTAAAAGCCAAAATTTTTTGCATTTTAATAATTTCCAGCTTAACAGTGATTTTACCCATCCCATACTAATTATTCGGCCATCATTCAGACACACTTCACGAGCAAAATCTTACTACCTGTTTTGGTCACATGTTTGGGGCGGCAGTGTTTCATTGAGATGAAACGTAGTTCGGCATTAGCCATGGGAAATTAAGTGTTCAGTGCTTGTCTTATCAGTATAATCTCTCTCTCTCTCTCTCTCTCTCTCTCTCTCTCTCTCTCTCTCTGATGATTCTATACGTAACTACGTACTCGCACGTATACGTCATTTCTATTGGCCAGCCCATGCTGCCCTTATTGTTTGTCATGTTTTGTTGCTTGGTTTCTTTCTTGTTTACTTGTGGCAGGCACTTCTGCCCTTCAGAATTAACTGACTCCAACCAAACTTGGATACGATGACCAGCCTATGACCTAGTTGGGGCCGCAAAGTTTTGGTTGCTAGGCAACTTCTCGGTGCCTAGCAAAGGCCGAAAACCGCTTTTTTCGCACTTACCACGTTTTGAGCAGCAGAAGCATTACTAATGGGCGTAGAAAGCTCTGACTTCCTTATGCATAATCATGAGGTCCTTCTCTATCGGAAACTTGCTGTTATTTTCCTCTCTCTCCTCTAGATTTCCAGTGGCAACCCTGCGAAAATTGGCCTCAGCTGCCCTGGCAACTATTACTGGTTTTCATAAATGCCCCCTTCCCCCTTAGTTCACCAGCGGCTGAATGGAACTGAATGAATCTTTGCACGCTCGTAGACATGACTAGTACCACAATTTCCTACTGTACACCTATGTGTTACATTGGCCACGTAAGGGGTTAAAGGTCACCATATGCGATAACGGTGAAAATAGCTAAAATCACGACTATGCTTGCGGCAAATTGCTAAGACTCCGAAGATTATTGATCCAGGTCCATGATACTTGGACGGAATGTTGCACTGGAGTACCTCCACATAAATATAACATTTAGTGTCGAAATTCACATCAAGTCGCTGGCAGCGCCACCTAGAAATTGTACCTCTGGTGAGTCATTCCGCGAATTTCGAGTTTCCGAGCTCCACAGTGGGTGGATGGAATCAAATGAAACTTTACATCCTTACAGACGTTTATGAGTACTACAAGTGTGCTTCGTACGTGCATGACCTGTATCCGTTGCGTCAGGGACTGAAGGTCATCAGTTGCCGAAAATATTAAAAATGCAAAAATTACGACCTCGCTCGCGCAAAATGCTAAGGCTTCGAATATTAAGCCAGGGCCAAGACTCTTGGATGGGATGTTGTCCTACCCTGCTGCCATACAGGAGTGACTTTTCATACCGCAACTCACTTCCGGTCACTGACAAAGTTTGGTCCGCTTCGAGTCGGCCATCATCGCCTATCAGCTTGTTTTCATTCCTGCTATTTCCAGACGATTCAGGATGAACATTTCGAACAAGACGTTTCATATACTGCCGTCATTTTTCCCTCATTTACATCTATGTCTACCTGACAGTCTATACTGCGTTTGTGTTTGTTCTTGTGTGTTGGGGGTGGATGCAAGTAATGAGATATAACCACAAAAATTTGTCTAGGAAAATAAAATGCCAAATACTTATACTGTTTGGGTGGTGTATGAATAATTAACAACGTCAGTATGTTGTTATGAGTGGTTGTACAATAGTGGTCTCTCTCTCTCGCAACTGTGTGGAAAGAAAAATCTAACCCATTCAATCACAGTCATTCAGCATTGATTCCGCTTTACTAATTCTAACCCGAACCATTTAGCTGCCCTGATTTTAGATCGTGACTGTACCCAGACTGACATCGTAATGAAAGGCCGATGCTACGTTAGGCTTGCTTTGGTTTGACACTTGTTGCAGTATTGTGTATATTCATGAAGCCATGTAGATGTTTACCTGTGTGAAAATGCCAAGACTAACTGGAGAGAGAGAGAGAGAGAGAGAGAGAGAGAGAGAGAGAGAGAGAGAGAGAGAGAGAGAGTCCATAATATCCTTGTCAAACGAAGTTGGAGGAAGTTATGTGCTCACCACTGTTTGAGTGGTTGTTCATTACCAAGATATCTAAAAATGTGTTTGATGGGTTCAAATTAGATTTTGTGGATATGTGGGTCATAGGCGAAGGATGAGCTGAGTATATTCTGGTAGTGATCTGAGTTCGAGTCTCGTTTTTTTTTTTTTTTTTTTTTTCCACAAGCTATATAAAAAAACTCATTGATTTTTTTTTAAATGAAATTTTGTGGATATGTAGGCCATGGACCAAGGAGAGTTGATTAATTTTTCGTGGGGATCAGAGTTCTCTGCTACAAGCGTTGGTGGAGGTATGCGTTTTCAGAATGCCGTCTAGCTAACTCAGTTAAGTAATTGTTCATTTCACATGTATGTCGACTTTCTACTGCATTTTTTTATGTTCAAGCTAAATTCCAGGTTAATGTTAGCAAGATTCGTACTCAGCACATCAGAGATCGGCTTTAATATTAATTCCTCATCATCATCATCATAAGCAGCAGCAGGAAAAGTAACCTTTCAAACATCACCATCTTCTTCATCGTCGACATCTTCATCGTCGCCTTTGTCATCTTCATCATCACCATCGTCGCTGTCACCGAGATATCGATGCTGATGATGGTGATGATGTTGTGACTTTTCGATGAAATGTGATGAATGAATGCTAATAAGAAATATTTCACTGAATGTTCTGATGTTTGCTTCTCTTTTACGCTTCGCTTTTCTTGTTTTACGATCCTGCACTCCGCATTTTTAGGGATAAGAGAAAAATAATTAAAATAATGATTATGATGATGGAATGATTTTTACTTCTGGGGCTGCTGCAGTTTTTAGTGATGATGATGATGATGATTTTGATGATTATATGATTACGAATCCTTCAACAACAAACCACAAACGTCATTATCATCATACCGTGATCTTCAAAGAGATTAATGTCACTTTGAAGTTGTATGGCATATGGGCGTTGAATGTCCATTTCTCTTAAATTATTCTAAAACTTTTGAAGTTTACAGTAGCTGATGCTAAAAGGCTATAGTCAGTCGAATTAATCACTAAATAAATAAAGAGTTAGCAAAAGAAAGCTCACTATGAAAGCTGACAGTCCTTCCATCACGGCGAGAGGTATTGTTTATGTAATTAAAATGGTCTACCAGCAGGAAGAATGTAAATAATAAAGTAAAGCTGTGTGTCTCTGTGTCTGTCTCTGCGCTTGTTAGATTTTTCAGGATAATGGTAATGAACGTCGACATCATTTTTCTAAAATTATGTCGAGGTAAGACCAGGGAGTGTCAGAAAACACACACACACACACACACACACACACACACACATACACACACACACACACACAAATGGAGATCGCGCGCGACGGAACGGCGCTAATTAATAAGAAATTCCGACTTGCGAAATATGCGAAAAACAATTTTGTTCGAATTTTTTGGTCAGAATTGGTCACTGTGCGCTGATTAACAATATGGAAACAAAGATAAAGATTTGTGAAAAGATTTTGTGATGGAAATGCTATTAGGCTATTTTTCGCCCCTGTATGGAGTACAGCTCTCATGTGTTGGGAGGCTCCCCATATACAGCTCTTCTTAATAGGGTGGAGTCAAAGGCATTTCGTCTCATTAACTCTGCTTCTCTTACTGGCTCCCTTCAATTTCTGTCTCTTCGCCGCACCGCTGCCTCTTTATCTCTTTTCTTTAGCTACTTCCATTGTCATTACTCCTCTGAACTATAAGCTTGCATCGCTCCACCTCTACGACGGGTGCGTAGCACCCGTATAGCAGTAAACTCTCATCCCTTTTCTGTCCAGCTCTCTAATGCAAGAGTTAACTGTTACTCCCAGTCCTTTTTATATGCAACGGGTCAACTCTGGAACTGTCTCCCTCTGTCTGTATTTTCTACTTCCTATGATCTCCAGTCTTTCAAACGCAGTGTGTCTAGGCATCTCGAAATGAACGAATCTTGAATTTGGCTCTCTTTTGTATTGTAGTTGTTTTCTTGGAGGAACTGTTTTGCGGGCTCCAAGCGTTTGGTTCCTTCTTCCTCGCATAAAAAAAAAAAAAAAGGTAGTCCAGCAATTTTTTTAGAAACACTAGTTTTTAATTTTAAATAAATAATCATCGGGAACATGATCATCATTTCCCCTTTCTAAATAAGTGACTGACAGTTTTGCCGATTATACTGCACCTGAAGCAAATAACAAGGAAGCTAGATTAATTTCACAATTGTAAAGATCACGGCTATACGCACATACTTTGTTTCGTAAATTTCCCTTGGCACATTCTTGCTGTTTTAATATTATTCTGTTATGCATGGGAAAGCTCTGCTGTAAAATGCCAGGCTCCTTTAGTTAGGCAGGTCTTTTACTAATATAATAATATTCTTTCCCATATCATACTTTAACTGGCCTTAAGTAATAAGTAAAAAGTAATTTTTATTTTTACACTGTATAAAACGCATATATATATATATATATATATATATATATATATATATATATATATATATACATATATACTTATTTATACATCATTCTTTTGAAAATGAATACCATCGGGCATTTTTACTCTAATCATCTGTTTACCGGATTACTGTAACAGATTTCCAACTTTAAATTATTGGCCATGTAATTTTTTAATGCTTGAATGATGGACGAATGGATGTCTTGCTTGCTAAGGAGGGTACTTTAATAATACTTTCTGCTGTTTACTTTTTCGACATCCTTTTGAAATATCTGACATAAGGTTGTGAAGTGGTGATACACATTCCAGGTTTTAATAACGAGTGAGTGGATGTATGTTCATTGCAATGGGTCTCGCTTTTGTCTTTCTTCACTGATTCAGGATGCTGGCCACCACATTTGTAACAGAAGGAAGAGGGTTGAGACAATCATCATAGTGACGATAATGGAAAAAATTCTCTCTCTCTCTCTCTCTCTCTCTCTCTCTCTGCTGGGTATGTAGTGCAACATGAAAGCACACTGATGATGTAATATGGGATGTAGGTGGTGTCGAAAATATAATACGGAGAATTCAGAAAATGTATTGGTATGGATAGATAGATGGATATATATAAAGAATATCAGTAAAATATTTGAAGTGAACGAAGTAACATGGAGGGATAATCAGATAAAAGAAATGAGTCGTAAAGAATGTGGTATGGGAGTGGGCTGATATATGGAAAAAGAAAGAAAAATAGAGATAAAACAAAGTCACAGGGAAAAGCATAGAATAATTAAATGAATCGGATAGAACCTGGTGTGAGAAAGAGATAAGAAAAATGGATACAGAAAGACTACTTTGGAGCAAATGGAATGGCATAGTGTGAGAGGTAAAGGTGGGAGAGAAGTAGACGGAAATGCTTTTAAGTTTATTTGTCCATATGAAGAAACTGGATTGAGTAGGAGGTTTTGAGGAAGTGTTAAATTAATTACCAAAGTCGTGAAGTATGTGGCATGGGAGGTAGATTATATGGGGAGAATAAAGAGGTAGGGTACTGACGTTCCATGCCAGGCAGTTGAACATAAGAAAAAGAGTGGTGACAGATGTGTTGGGGGAGAGTGAATCTGGTATAGGCAGAGAGACATGGACATAATGAAAAGGCATGGACGGGAAAATCGACATCAAAAGAATTTTGAAGAGCACGATGTAGACTTATGTAGAAGGTATAAAAGAAAGTCTTGAAAATGGTTCGATTAGAAGAGTAACCAGAAAGGTGAAAATAATCGTGAAAATGAGGTATTGTGTGAAAAGAAGTGCACTGAAGTGGTTTGGGCATATAGGGCATGTGAAATGGTGGACAGAAGAAGCTAATTTAATTTTGAATATTGTTTCGAGAAACGAGGTTGTGAGAGAAATATACAAGAATAGTTGTGGGTGCGGCTGTGGGTGTTGGTGTGGGTGTGAATGTTACCGTGAGTGTGGGTGATAGTGTTGACGAGAATGAGGGGTTGTGGGTGAGAATGAGGAACGGGGTGTGGTTTTGAGTATGAATTAGGGACAAATGAAAGGAATCGCGAAATACTTTTAACTGGATCGGCCATAAGCGAGTGAACAATGAGCGACGGGGTCGGAAAGAGTATGAGTGAGAGTTGGTTAGAGGGACGAGAGAAGACCAAGAATAGGGCGGAGGCGAGGAAATTCGACCAAGTCGAGCGAAAGACGAGTAAGAAACTGAATATTTGTTCGTGTGAATATGTGTGTGTGTGTGTGTGTGTGTGTGTGTGTGTGTGTGTGTGTGTGTGTGTGTGTGTGTGTGTGTGTGTGTGTGTGTGTAAGAAGAGGGAGAGGAAGACCGAGAATAGTTTAAGTGATAGGTCAATCAATAGATAGATTACTAGGCTAATAAAAAGAAAGAACATAGACTGACAGGGTGACAGACAAATGGGTGGACCGACTTTTAACAATTTGCCTTCTTTTGTATTTCCATAATTTCTGTTTCAAGATCGTTCTCATCTAATAATAATAAAGGACACAAGGTTGGAATTAGTACGATGGTGTATATGACGATAATGCTGCTGTTGCTGCTGCTGCTGCTGCTGATGATGATGATGATGAGGGGGAGGAGGAGGATGGTGATGATGGCGATGATGAGGATGATCACGTGATAATGACAACAATAATTATGATGATGATAATAATTTGTGTGGTGATAATGACAGTCAGTGGCGTACCCAGAAAGTTGAAAAGATGGAGGGGGGCATTTTTTTTTTTTTTTTTTTTTTTTAGCTGTGCAGCCCATGACTTTGGCCAGCGCAGCGAAACCATACAGCTGGGGGGTTCGGGGGGGGGGGCGCTGTAATCCCCCCCCCCAGAAAATTTAGCATTTTGGCCAATTTTATAATAATTTTGAAGCCATATGGAATGGGTACATGACATAAATATAACATATTCTAAAGTCATTTTTAAGTACTCTGTGCCACTGAGTTATGATTCAGTCTCTCCAACAACCTTTATACTGCTAAAATTCAAACGCTCACATTTTTTTTTTTTTATAAACTTCAGTAGAATATACAGAAATACTGGACAGTATGACAAAATATACATTACACACATATATATATATATATATATATATATATATATATATATATATATATATATATATATATATATATAATTTTGCAAAAGGGGGACACCATGGCCGCATGCCCCCCCCCTCCCATCGGTACGCCACTGATGACGGTGATTTTTTTTTTTTTTTCAAGTTTCTCCACAGTGCAAGTAGTATTTTCTCTCGTGTATCTTTGTATCAATATTTGGTTTTGCTCTTGAACTTTCGTGATTGCGAAATATACCGAAAATTTTTAGCAGAGGGAATTGAAGTAGCTTACTGAAAATACTGAGAGAGAGAGAGAGAGAGAGAGAGAGAGAGAGAGAGAGAGAGAGAGAGAGAGAAAGAGAAAGAGAGAGGTGTGGTTAATGCCACAGGATCAGTTCTTATCGTTGGCTGAAGTATTTTCTTTCACATTTAACGTATTTTCTTTTGAGTAACCTTTTTGTATGATTATTATATGTCTTTAACCTTGTTATACACTGCAAAAATAAAATACAAAAATAGTAACATGCAGCATCTGGTTTTAGTGTAATAAGGAAGTAATGGTAGACAGCCTCGTGTCAGAGAAAGCTGCTCTAGTAACAGGACGGCTGACGGACACTTGATATGTAGGAACCCATTGCCGTCTTACGCAGTCGAGTACAGCAAATGGCAGATGAACAGCATTATACCTCATGTTACATTACTCTAAATATAGTATATATAATTTCAGTGATGTGTACATGATTAGTACTGAGACTGATTAGTCGATCGTGCCAGTATCAGCCAGCAATGTGACTTGCAGTAAGAGAGAGAGACAGAGAGAGAGAGACAGAGAATGACTGGAAACAATAGACTACAGTTCCATTGGCAGGAGTGGATCACGGTGTAGTCTGACGGATAATCATTAGCCATTCAGGTATCCCTTTTTATTGGCCCTTAGTTTCATCTCTCTCTCTCTCTCTCTCTCTCTCTCTCTCTCTAAGATGCCCTGGGGTTTTCCCTTTTACTGCAATGACGGCAAGGATAGCAGTAATAATATTGTAAAGGCTCTTTGTTTTAGCTTTCATTCAGCCCTTTAGTTATTTGATTAGGTTATGTGTAGCATCATCACTGAGCTCTATAACATGGAGGGGCTGTTTCCCCGGCGAACGTGTGACTTACGGTCGCCATATTAAAACACCCGCACTCGTCGCTTCCACTATAGTAATGCAATTGGAACATTGTTGTTAGCTTGCTTTCTGTGTCTCAGTGCTGCTGCCATGAATACATATGGATCATAATACATATCTAAAAATCATATGGGAAACATGTAGCCAAGAGTATGAATAAAACAAAGTCATAGGTTGTTGCAATGCAGAACATGCCGTTATTCTTTTTTCTATCTGACTGTCTTAACCTTATGTCTGTGTAATTATGATGACAAAGGTAACACTGAGGTCGCATATATGAAAATAATGTATATTTTATGTAAGCACGTTATATAAAGTATAAAATGTTGTTATCTATCAGCTATTAACAGTACTACCTACACATCATAATATACATAAATATACTTTCATGATTATTTCCTAACGATCTTTAAATCCAATCAACCTAGCCAACTGATTTCTTACTTTAGTACCAATAGCTTTCTCTGTGATGGATTTCTTTCTATGATGTACCCTAATAATACTGTAGCATTGTGATACTAGTTTAATTAATTCGTGAATATCATTGTCCTCAATGGGGGTGTCAAACATATGGGTGTTTAGACAAATATTCTCTGTATCGTAATACTGAGATGTGCAACACAGCTGTGACATTATCTAGTGGCACTGGCTGGTGTTTTTAAGAATTCCTTTTTGTCCTTTTGCAAAACTTGGAAGCATTTCTCATTTTTATGAAAAATTTTACATACACTGACGTGCACTGAGGCCTCCCCTGCTTCTCTTGTCAATAAAAGTGTTCAGATAACTATTGCATTTAGATGCTGATACCAGTGCTTCGCGAAAAAGTGTTATTATTACTTTTTACTCTGTAAAATCATGTGTTCAGTTTTGCACCCGTAAGCTGCACTCTGGACCATGACATTATAGTTTCCAAACACACCAGCCGATTTAAAAGAGCACGGGTGTCAGGTTGGGTGTTTCAACATGGCTGCCATTACACCAGCTCTGCGGACCAACAAACTACGGTGCGCAACCAGTGCGAGAACGCTTCCATGTTATCGAGCTCATATTTACATATCATCCTTTCCGTTCAGTAAATCCCTGCCCAGCTAGATCAAATAGCCCAGTTAAGGAAATAATATGTAATAAATTATATTATAACGGGTGTGAAGAATGAATCTGAGCATCTTAACTGTTTAATGTTTTCAAAATACGTGTCTTATGATTTATTTATTTATTTACCTTCTTGTTCTATATAATAACAGTACTCGACAAATTTTAGCTTTTTATCTAGTTCAGAAATAAGAAAGAGTGATTTGGGTTAAACTGACGTGCTGATTACAAGTATATTTTTACTTTATCACGCACAGATTTCTTAAATTTAGTCTTGAAAATTTCCTTTCACTAGTCAGAAATTAATATGTTCCTTTCGCTTGGTTATGCCAGGAATATATATATTATTTTTATTCGAGAAATATTACATGGGATGTAAAAGTAATATACAGAAACTAAAGCAAGTGTATTAATCCACCGCTATATGCAAATTTCGCTGTGCATACAGAAACTCATAGTACGTTTTTTATTATGTCTTCGTTGTGCTGTACATCGGTTTCCTGCGTCGGCATCCACCAATAGTCCGCGATCATACCAGCGCTAATTCTACCTTGGTATCTTTGTTCCATTACTGCACTATTCCGGTGAAAACGTTCACCCTGTTTGTCACTACCATTACCCAAGTTTGTCGAAAAAAATAAAAAACGAGATGTTAGAGATGATAATGGATTTTCAGGGACAAGCAGCATCCTAGTTCATGGTATGCAACCAGAAACCTTTCAAGAATTTCCAAGTAATCTTCACTGCGATGGCAGCCCAGAAAATCAGCAAAAATTTTCTCATGAGACCTCCAAGCCAATAGTTCGTCTGCCTCGAGAGTTGCATCAAACTCTTTCATCAGGCAACGAATCTGTGGGCCAACGAAAATGCCTCCTTCAATTTGGTGTCGCTAATCATATGGAAGACTTTCTTCAGGTGTACGAATTCTGCACCTGCATTATCTAAGGCTTTGATGAAGTTTTTCAGCATACCTAACTTGATGTGAAGAGGAAGAAGTATGATATCTCCCACTTGGACGGGTGGTTCGTTCCATATGTTGTGTTCAGCGGCTTCGTTCGAGCTTTGGGGAGGCCATTCTTTCTGCATGTAGTGCTGTTGCACATCATGCTATTCCATAAACATAGGAAACAAGAGTATTTCGTGACAACACCTTGTAGTCCAAGCAGCATGGCTACCACATGCAAAACGCTGCAGATTTTCCATCGGAATTCGTTGTACTCAGTCAAAACGAGAGGTTTTTGCATCAATTCGTATGCTCCCTTCATTTCAGGAACTAAAACAAGTAGTAAACTGGGTAACATGTTCCTACGGTGGAGGAGAACAGCCTTCAGACCTGATTTGCTGAAGTCAGTAAAAAGTCACCATTCCTCAGGATCATGAAGCCTCTCCAAGGCTCCAGACAGACCTGCGGTAATGCTACAGTAGCATACTCCTCCTTCTGATTTGAGAAAACGTTTCAAATTTTGTAGCTACTTCCTAAAACTCGTCACTTTTGTTTCCATTCATGCAATCTCGAAGCGAGTAGTTCCGACTTGTTTTGATAAATTTATATCACGTACAAGATCGTTAAGGTCGCCTTGGGTGAACAGACGGGGTACTTTGCTAGACGGCTGACATTCTAAGTCATAATCAGGGGTAGCTGCTCCAGATGCCTCTCCATCTTCATCCTCATCGAAAGTCTGGAATACACATTTATTTGATGGTGGCGTGGAATGGGAAGGTCCTCTGTGTGTTCGACCGGTCTTTTTGCTGACAGTAAAGTTGGATAAACAATCCTCTTTTTGTTTTTGGAGGAAAGTCCCACATATTTTGTCTTGCAAAAGTAGCAATCTGTTGTGTGGTTACTCCACATCATGAGATTTGCGAAAAGGCATCCCTGTTCTTCTTGCCTGTAGCCATTTGCGAAGAGTTGGAACAAGTCATGCAGCAGATACATTGTGCCCATAGTTTGTCTTGGTCACCAATCTTACAGCCCAGATAATGTACTGTAGATATGCTGTCTTTACAAGGGATGTGCTCTTCCATTCAGCTTCTTTATAGTAAAACTTACACATAATACAGCAGAAAGCATTAGGATCATTCACACATCTGCGAGGCAATGTCCACCCATCAATCTGAAATAAAAGTTATATTAAACATAATGAATATACAGTACATAGACATACTTTAGATGGTGGATAGAGACAAGTGGCCATGTATATTTTGCATATTATACACTGCATATATATAAAGACGAAAAAGAGCATGAATAAAGCAGTGAAAAAGGACCACCGTACCACGGGGATGTGTGTGAGGGTAGTGAGGTCAGAAAAACTGTACGTGCCAGCACAAAAGGAACATCGTATTTGAAATCAACGACACTTTATTGGCTTGGGATACTCATTTTTTTCTCTGACTTGAAATTTTTGTTGAAGAGTGTAATGGAACGTTGTCTGTATAAGATTATATCCAGCTACTCCTTCTAGACGTGTTAACCGTTTTTGATGAAACTTTGCAGGAACACTTCCTGGGGCGCAAAATTTGTATATAACATTTTTGGTTTCATAGTTCCGAAAAATATATAATTTTGTTTCGTTTCGTTTTCTTCGTTCAGTTCTTGAAGGCTCTAACATGCTTGCATGTGTTGAACTTGGTCAGCTAATCGTGGCTCTCCATGCTGCTCAATCTTTGACAGCTTCCCTATTTAGTTCCTTATCTCAGAGGGCACACTCAATTACATCGTCCCAAGTATTTTTCGGTCTACCTCTCGCTACTCTACCCCCATCATTAACACTTCTCACTTTCTGTACCTAGTTATCATTCCCAACCCTATCCACATGCTCAAACCATTGCAGTGTACCTCTCCATATCACAACCCTACATCTCAGCTCTTCCATTGTAAACTTAGCCTCCCAGGCCTCGCACTCAGGGACACACTGCACAACTACCTAATAACTGATATTTCTGTTTGTTCTAGCCTGTGAATATCCTCTTCCTTTAATGCCCAGGTATCACTATCATATAGCATTACATTCTTAAAACATGCCGCATACAAAGTTCCTTTAACACGGATGGAGAGCTCTTTCAATGTAGGAGAGGCAACAGCTTCCTGAACTTCTCCCAACCACTCCTCACTCTTTTCACAGTGATACTTCCAGTCCCACCTCCAGCAAATAACGTGTCTCCCAAACAACAAAACTCTTTCACACATTCAAGAGACCCACCAGCAAGTTCAATCCTTTCACTCCTGGCAATCTCCACATGCTCTCCCCAACACACCACATACATGAAATCAGCAGTATTTTGTAGTCTACCTCAAATACCACTACATCCCTTATGCACTCACTTATCACAAACACTGCACAAGATGGAATTACTTCCCACATCCTTGTGGCAGATTACACATGACCAATCCCCCCATTCTTTAACAGTACCACCCCCAACTCTAAATACCATCACTTTTGTTTTATCTGCATTTACTCTTAAGCCCTTGTGCTCCATACCATCTCTCCACCTCTTAGATCTTTCCTTCGCCTCTCGTTCTCGGCAATCAAAACGAAATCATCAGCATACAATATCTCCCATGAGAGTCCATTTCTGAAGTCACGTGAGAGGGTTTGAAGTACCATAACAAACAAGCAGGGGCTCAAGACTGACCCCTGATGCACACCAGCATTCACGGAAATCTCCTCATTCAAATCTCCATTCACCCTTACATGGGTACGAACACCCACATACATGGCCATAACCACCCTAACCAGCCACTCCTCAATCCCAAGCTTACTCATTGCCCACACCACCACCTCTCTAGCCCCTTAACCGTGGGGCGTCACTTTCGTGACGCTGGGGAGCAAGGGATCATACCGCGAGGTGTCACTTTTGTGATTCTGTGTCATTTTGAATGCGCCCAGGCTTTCATGTGGTGGCTTGTATCATCTATCAGTACTGCCAATGTCCAACACTAGTCAGCACTCCTAATCTCATCTGTACTCCCATCCATTGTTGACAATTTAGCCATTTCCTCCCGTTCTTGACTCCCCTCCCTACCTCTCCTCCATTACCCTCTCCTCTCGCCTGTCCGGCCGTGCTGCGCTAAGTAAATCCTCCCTGGAATTTTCCACTGATTTCATCTATTGAAATAGGCCCTATGCCCTATTCCTATACCAAATAATATATACAAAAAAGAAAAAAAGTAAGTGATAGTGCCATACACCTGGAATTGGCTGATTATCACCTGACAACACCTCATGTGCACTCGTTCGCTAATTTTCGCTGTTTATTTCCCCTTGAAATATGCTGTATAATCTATTCTCGTAATAAAAATATATATAAGAAAGGAAGGGAGAAGCCTAAGTGATGTTTACATTCACCTGGAACTACCTAATTTATTATGTATTGTCTAGATATCCTGCCAATCATTTCATAGCGAATATATTAGCAGCTGTCACCACGTTGACACTGGCAGCATTGCACTCCCCCTTGGCCACCACACTGTATTCAGTTTACTGTCGTCTTTCAAGGTGAAACCACTTAGGATTAGCGCCTGTCGAATTCCGCCGCTTTTTAGCCCCATGCAAAGGGCCCTGTGACCTCTACCCCCTACTAAACCTCGTGTGGAAAGAGATAAAGGGCTAAGTGATTGCTGTGGAACGGGAACTGGCTAATTTATCAATGAAAATGATGGACAGTGACTACGATCTTTCTGGTGAGTAAAACAGTGCAAGTGGAAATGTAAATAATGGGTAAAGAGCAAGTGAAAGCAATGAATGTAAATATAAGTGAACAGTGGAAAATAGTTTTTTAAGTTACTGCAAGTGACAGTGCATAACACAGTGTAAATAAGATAGAAATGTAAATAATGTAAATAAAATAGAGAACGTAAATAGATGTGTAAATGAGTAGTAATATAAGAATACGAGTATACATACTAGGAGTAATGAAAGTGAAAGTTTCACTCTAGCATGTATGAATAATGGGAGTTATGAAAGTGAAAGTGAAAGTGACAGATTCGCTCTCAGCGCTAGTATACAGGACGAGAAAGTGAATGCTACGTATTTTACTGAAAGAGAAGTTGAATGCCTACAGTGACAATAAACTACTATTACTGAAGGAAACTTATGGATAAAGACTACATATATATATAAGTGTTATATAGCAATAGAAATACTGTATGAAGTGTGAGTGTTTTTATGAATAATAAATGACAGAACACCAGCGGCGAACGAGCGCAAGTAGGAAGGTCATACGCGCTAATAATTTTCATTGCTTTCACAGTTTTTTTGTTTTGTTTTAGGAGCATAGATTCCAAACTATTTGAAAATCATAGAATAGTGTTTCTAGTGATAATATCACGCTGTAGTAATCATATTACGGGTTGTCGGGAAATGTAAAGTGGAGACTTCGTTACCCAACTTCAGAGGTCTCACAAGTCCTATGGTACTTGACGAAGGCTCATCAAACATCCCAGGAGAAAGCTGAAGGTATGTGCCATATGCATATATAATTTTAATATTCTAGGACTAATAACTGATATTTTGCAAATATTTTTAGAGAGTCTGTCGGAGCGCGAATATCCCCGTGAGACACGCAAGTCAAGCCAAAACAACCCCGCGGTTTAGGGGTTAGTGACTGTCAAAAGCCTTCTCTATCTATCTGTCTATTGCCAGACACCTCAATCACGTTCGGGGTGGCCACAAACTAATCGCCTCCACGTCGCCCTGTCCCCTGCCATTTCTCTGCCCCATTCCCAACTCACACACCCCTCTCTCATATACCTCTCCACCCCATCCCTCCATCTCATCCTCGGCCTCCCCCTCCCTCTTCCCCCCTCCACCTCACTCACATACACTCTCTTCGACAGTCTTTCACCCTCCATCCTCTCCACATGGCCAAACCACCTCAGTGTATTCCTCCTAACGCTTCCTATCACATCCACATCCACACCACAATGCTCCTTTATATCCTCATTTATCAGCCTGTCTTTCCATGTGACTCCACAGGCTACTCTTAAGTAACTCATTTCCACTACTCTCACTCTTGACTTGTGTCATTCCAGCAACGTCCAAGCTTCACTTCCATATGTTAGAGTTGGTATCACAATACTGTCATGTAGTAACTTTTTCACTTCCATGCTAACTTCCCTCCTTCTTATCACTGCTTTCAAGGAACCAGCAACCTTTCTTCCCTGCTGTACCCTTTCAAGCACTTCACCCTCCAAACTTCCATCCTTACTCATCACACTACCCAAGTACTTAAACGTACTCACATTTTCCAATTCCTCACCATCCAACCTCGCTGTCCATTCACTGACTTCACCTCTCTCAAAGACCATCACTTTACTCTTCCCTACAGTCACCTTTAGATTCCGTTTCTTACACACTCTCCCAAACTCATCCACAAAGCCATGCAGCTCTTCTTCGTCTTCACTCAACAACATAGTATCATCTGCAAACAACAGTACAGGGAGTTTCCAAACATTACCCTCTCTCACTAGGGCCACTCCAACATCCACTACCCTACCTTGTACCTCTTTTATAACCCCATCCATGTACAGATTGAACAGCAATGGAGACATGACACATCCCTGTTTCAACCCAACCTTGAAAGAGAAAAATTCACTTAGTTCACCATCGACACGCACTGCAGCCTTAGCTTCATCATACAAACTCTTCATAGCGTTCAACAACTTCCCATCTACTCCATATATTCTTAATACTTTCCACAATCCTTGTCTATCCACCCTGTCATATGCTTTCTCCAAATCCATGAAAGCCGCATACAACTTCTTTACCTTCTCTAGAAACATTTCCACTAAAGATCTAAGAATGAAT
Source organism: Coenobita brevimanus (assembly GCF_032717465.1). Classification (NCBI taxonomy): domain Eukaryota; kingdom Metazoa; phylum Arthropoda; class Malacostraca; order Decapoda; family Coenobitidae; genus Coenobita; species Coenobita brevimanus. The sequence goes on along the minus strand of NC_137006.1, from coordinate 19,246,284 downwards.
ATCTGATCTACACAACCTCTTCCCTTCCTAAAGCCTCCCTGTTCTTCTCCAACTTATTCCTCTGTTCTTTCTCTAACTCTGTCAATAAGTATCCTACCATACACTTTTCCTATTATACTAAGAAGACAAATGCCCCTGTGATTACCACACACTTCTTTTTCCCCTTTTCCTTTGTACAAGGGAATGATTACACCTGACTTCCGATTCTCCGGGACTCTACCTTCCTCTCAGGCCAATCTGCACATTTTCCACATCCATTCTACTACTGTCTCTTCCCCATGCTTCAGCATTTCACTACACACTCCATCAATTCCTTAGGATTTCCCCAGTTTAACTTTCTTCATTGCTTCCACAACTTCTGTCCTACTGATCTCTTCCTGTCTTCTCACCTCCCTCCTTCTCCCAGCCATTCCCCAGCCACTTATACTCGCATTACTTCCATCCTCTATGTTCAACAATTCCTTAAAGTGTTCTCTCCATCTACTCACTTTTTCTCCCTTCTCCACTTGTAATCTACCATTTTTATCTTTCACTCCCCTGCTAACTTCATTTCCACCCTGTCTTACTCTTTTCACCTCTTTCCAGAACATTTTCTTACAGTCCCTTCACTTTACACTCAAGTTCCTCCCAAATTTCTCATCCGCTCTCTTCTTACTCTCTCATACTAATCTTTTCACCTCTCTCTTTCTACATATAACTCTCTCTTCCGCCTCTCAACTTCTTCCACGCCTCTATTTCTCATCCATTCATTGTACATTTTCTTCTTTTGTGCCACAGCCTGTCTCACCTCTTCATTCCACCACGCTGTTCCTTGCACACCCCTCCGTCTTCTCTTCATCCCACACACCACATTGCATGCTGCACATATTTTCTTCTGTGAATATCCTGCACACACCTTCCATGTCCCTCATCTGCTCCAATTCATATTTGCCCAATCGTTCCTCCACTTCTCTCTTATACTCTGCCTTTTTCTCATCCTCTCGTAACCTTTTCACTCTCCTTACAAATACTCCTTCTTCCCGTCCTTCCCTTCTTCTATTTCTCCATTGTAAATTTATCTTGATTCTGGCCACCACCAAGGAGTGGTCAAAAAGTCCACTCCCCGAGCCTCTATACGCTCTTGCATCCATTACACATTTTCGCATCCTTTCATCCACACACACATAATCAATCATTGCCTTCATTTCATTTAGTTCACCACCCACCCTTCTCATCACTCGCCATGTATAGGCTACCTGTGGATCATTTTGTGCCTGAAGAGGGTAATGGCTATCACCAACCCCCTCCCAGCACAAATGTCCACTAATGCACTGCCATTCTCATCTATCTCAGCAGGCACACGCCACTCACCAACTATTCCATCCACCTTCACATTCCCTACTTTACCATTCATATCACCGATCAAGAACACTCTCTCATTCCTTCCAAACTTTTCTATGCACACTTCCACATTTGTCCAGAACTCTTCTCTCACTCTGCTTGCACGATCTTGCATTGGTGCATACACACATATAATCGTCCACATTTGTATTCCAACTTTCAATCTTACCCACACAATCCTTGACCCAACTGATCCATACTCTCTCATGCTCTTCTTCCATCTTTTACTCACAACTATACATACTCCTTTTTTTTGCCCTCTCATTCTCACCTACTCCTGCACATATATCCCCTCCATACTCCCATTCTCTTACACTCTGACCTCGCCATTTAGTTTCAGTTTTTCCACATACATCAATGTTCGCACCCTCAAGCACCTGGACAATCTCTCTCTCTTTCACCTCATCATTCGCTCCCCTTACATTCCATGTTCCAATTACCATGTCCTTTGTCCGGTCCTTGGTCGTCATCTTTTGGTCAGTCCTTGTCCGAGGCTTATTGTTTGTCTCTTTAGTTAGTTGTTTTCCGAGGAGGGGCACTAACCCTCCGCCAACCCTTTTAGTCGCCTTTTATGACAAGCAGGGATACTGGGGGAACCCCCCTATCCCCAGGGGGGTAATTAATAAATAAATAAATAAATAAATAAGTACACTTCCCTTTTCTTTCCTATATATTTTTCCTGAAGCTTTCCAGCAATGCATATGGCATCAATGGTCCCTTTGCCTGGCAGAAACCCAAAGTGCATCTCATCAATATTCACTGTTTCTCTAACCATACCTTCTAGAACTCTCTCCATTACCTTCATTATCTGGTCCAAAATCTTTATGCCTCTATAATTTCCTCTTTGCAGGGCAACACCCATCATCTTGTACACATTTACAATTACACTCTTCAGCCAATCATCTGGAACAACATATTCATATATAATCTTATTTATCAAATCGGTGACTAACCCCACTCTTGCATCTCCTGAGGCTGTTAACATATCAGCAGTCAACCCAGTCACACCTGCTGGCTTCCCCACCTGCATCCTACCTATTGCCCTGCTCACAGTAGCAGCGTCAATCAAATGCCAAGGGCCAGGCATTGGATCTGCTGGCTCGAAACCTCACTTGTCCTAGTCAAGCTCTTCATTCAACAACCGGTTGTAGCGCTCTCTTCAGGCGTCTTTAATATCCCCACTGTTCACCACTACCTTTCCCTCATCATTCTTTACACACTGCTCACCTATGATATCCCTCTTCTCTCCCTTCATCAGATTTCTCACCTTACATATCATATTCTACCTTTTTGTACCATTTAGATTATCAAGTAAAAGTCTCTGTGACTCAGACTCTACCCTGTAAACCTCTCCTCTAGCCCTACTGTACGCTTGGCAGCCAAGTATTCCTCTTTGTTTTCACCCTTTTTTCATTCCCGGAAAAGCCTTCTCTTCTCCTTAACTGAAGCTCCTACACCCTCATCCCACCACCAAGTTACTTTATATTTTGGGGACTCCCTTGTCCATCCACACACTGAAAGAGTAACTCTCATGAGGTTTTTCTTGAGGGATCTGTACTGTCCATTAACACTTCTAACAATTTCTCACTGTTCAGCCACCACTGTACTCATCTCGCTATAGAAGGCATCCTTTACTGCTTGTTTTTTCAACTTCCATATTTTCCTCCTAGGTGCATAGGTCCCCGTCTTCGTCACCCGGTCCTTAACCCGTCACGTCCTGAGGTTTTCCGCACCTCCGATATCCCCCAATCCTGAGGTATTTTCGAAAAAAAATTATTTAGCTAAAACCTCCACTTTTGGTGAGAAACATCGAAAATTCATAGAGAAATCGCTCACCTGAGGTTTAAAATACTCGATCCTATTAGGAGTTCCTCCTTACCTGACTGGGTTTTCTAACATGCTGGCACCAAAGAAAACGAGTTCTATGGGAGGGTAACTATTTTATCCACTCATAAACAGTATTTATTTATTTACTTGGTACGAATTTATATGTAGTATGAGAGTATATTGGTTTTCAAGCAGTAATATAGGCATTATAAGCATTGTTTCACTCACTAACTAATCACCATCCCTTACCTTTTTTTGCCACATTACCTGATCATTATTTCTGACTGTTTCTTCTTCTAATGCTATGTAAACTTTGTCCTCCACATTGTCATCGATTGGGGAATCACTCTGGCCCTGAATATCTTTACTGGCCAGGTCACTGGTAACAGGTGAATTGCTGAGACAATGGCGTGAGGAGGGAGGGGGGAGGTTATGCGGTGTAAGGCATTGTCCCTGCTTGGCATATTGTAGAGGAATAGAGGAAGGTGTCCCGTGTATACGTACGAAAAATCACGAGCGAAAATTGAAAATTGTGCAAATTAGGGACCTTGCAATTGCACGACGTACCAGTTCGTCGCCGGGACTGGCAAATGCAAAATGTTGCAACGTACCCGTACGTCGACGGGACGGGGCGGGTTAAGCACCTTGTCACAAGTCAATACCTTATGTTGCAGCACACACTCCTCGCTCCCTATAGCTATAACATCTCTCACCAACCTCCTACCAGCCCTCATGACCAGGAAATAGTTTATCTGGCTGCTATTTCCACCAGACTTTTCTCTTTGAAGGTTGGGTTGAAACAGGGATGTGTCATGTCTCCATGGTTGTTCAATCTGTACATGGATGGGGTAATAAAAGAGGTACAAGGTAGGGTAGTGGATGTTGGAGTGGCCCTAGTGAGAGAGGATAGTGTTTGGAAACTCCCTGTACTGTTGTTTGCAGATGATACTGTGTTGTTGAGTGAAGACAAAGGGGAGCTGCAAGGCTTGGTGGATGAGTTTGGAGAGTGTGTAAGAACGGAATCTAAAGGTGAATGTAGCGAAGAGTAAAGTGATGGTCTTTGAGAGAGGTGAAGTCAGTGAATGGACAGTGAGGTTGGATGGTGAGGAATTGGAAAATGTGAGTACGTTTAAGTACTTGGGTAGTGTGATGAGTAAGGATGGAGGTTTGGAGGGTGAAGTGCTTGAAAGGGTACAGCAGGGAAGAAAGGTTGCTGGTTCTTTGAAAGCAGCGATAAGAAACAGGGAAGTGAGCATGGAAGTGAAAAAGTTACTACATGACAGTATTGTGATACCAACTCAAACGTATGGAAGTGAAGCTTGGACGTTGTTGGAAGGACACAAGTCAAGAGTGAGAGCAGTGGAAATGAGTTATTTAAGAGGAGCCTGTCGAGTCACATGGAGAGACAGGCTGATGAATGAGGATATAAAGGAGCGTTGTGGTGTGGATGTGGATGTGATAGGAAGCATTATGAGGAACACACTGAGGTGGTTTGGCCATGTGGAGAGGATGGAGGGTGAAAGACTGACGAAGAGAGTGTATGTGAGTGAGGTGGAGGGGGGAAGAGGGAGGGGGAGGCCGAGGATGAGATGGAGGGATGGGGTGGAGAGGTATATGAGAGAGGGGGGTGTGAGTTGGGAGCAGGGCAGTGAAATGGCGGGGGACAGGGCGACTTGGAGGCGATTTGTTTGTGGCCACCCCGAACGGGATTGAGGCATCTGGCAATAGATAGATAGAGACTTGTATGTAATCAACCTGCTCTCTCTCTTTTTGTAAAATGTGTGTTGCACACAATCATGATTATTGCCTCCCCAAACTCGAGTATCCTTTCCCCTTTCTCATTTCTTGTACCATATATACATCCCCCATGTACTCCTTCATATCCTTGAGTTGTTCACCAACATAATCATTTAAGTCCCCTCCCACAACAACAATCTATCATCTCCCATACCACTTACTGCATGTATTAGGTCATCCCAGAATCTATCTTCTCCACCTCATCCAAGTCTGCCTTTGGAGCATATAAATGCAAGCATACAGTAATCTTACCAAACAAAATTTCACGACTATTATTTTTTCACTGACTATCATTACATTCATGACATATTCCACCTATATCTCCTTAAATAACACACCCACACCACCACTTCCATCTGCTCTACCTTATCAAAACAACTTGTAACATCCATTCATCCCTGCAGTCATTCTGGCTGATCCAACCGCATAACTGACTTCCTGCACACATCCCACATCCACCCACCTCCTACCAAATGCAACAACTTCCCCTGCTCTACCCTTCAAACTTCCCACATTCCATGACGCCAATCAGATCCTAATGGGTGATTTAATTTCCTCAGGCTTGTTTAGAATTTCCGGTTTCTTTCTTGTCATAACTTGGTGAGGAATAAGTAATGGGGAAAAACATACCACAGGTCCCACCCACCAGCACGGTCCCAGGCTTAGGCATGGGATCTGGAAACCATAGCCCCTCAGCCATGACCAGTAGCTGTGGCAGTGGCCTTGGGGCACCCTCCCAGGATAACTACAGGGACACCCTCCAAGCGCACCTTGGCACTGTAACTGCCTCATCAATATATACCCATTGATATGACTGCCTCCTGGGGAGCTACTCCCTGGTTCGGGCCCCTCTTTATTGGGCGGAATCGGCAGCCGGGGAACCACAATGCTCTGTTCCCTCTGGTACAGGTTTTGAACCCCATCCCATCCCGGCACCAAAATCTATGCTAGCAGAGCCCTCATCACACCTCACAATAGGTCCGCCACTAGGTAGCAGGGTCAAATTTTTCTGGTTGCATGCTCTTGCTGGCGTCAACCCCTGTGAAGTAGTAGGATATGTTGTGTGATCATTAAAGCGCACGTAGCGCAATGTATGAGACAGAGGAGTGTTTCAGAGAGTATGCTGTTCTACTGTCCATGTTAGTGTCACACTGAAAAGGTCGGCAAATAATTTGCTAAATTATTCTAGTTGCCTCTCAAAAAGTGTGTTTTCTGTAACAGAGCTAATGGAGTCAAATTCATTTTCTTCGAGCCCTGCAACATACTAACTTATTAATATATATTTATTTTATTGCAAAATTCCGAAAAACAAAGCTTGACAATCAAAACATGAGTAGGCCGCCCAAGGCCGCCATACACAAGTGTTTATTAGTATTATTTATATTGATTCCTTTGGTTATATATTTTAACTACTATTTATGTACTCTTCCTTGCTCAAGGAAGAGTACATAAATAGTAGTTAAAATATATATGACAGAAATAAATATGACAGAAATAAATGGAGAGAAATTGTGAATGAATAAGTGGTGACGCAGCCCTGAGGGGATATTCTCCTGCATTTGGTCTGATCAGCTAGTCAGGTCAGGTGCGGGTAAGGGGATGGGTCTGTTATGATGTGGCAGGGATCAACCAGTTCTGCTGTCGGGCCCTGCTGCGGATGTCACTGATTGCATTGCGCAGTTGACCCTTGTGCGGTGTGGTGCGGTGAGGATCTGTCCGTTCTCCCCTTTGGGGCTAAGATGCGAATGAATGTGTTTGAATGGATGAGTAAATGGGGAGTGTGTCGTCCTGTCTCGGCTACCTCCCTTTCCTAGGGGGAAGCAGCCTAGTTATATAGATAGATAGATAGATTTATGTACTTGTAAGTCTGTTGTATGAAAATCTGTTCTTCTGTTTGTCTGCATTTATTTACTTTTTTACATTGCTTGGATATGTAAATATGCAGTTTTGATGCATTTGAGGAAGCTATGAACACTTTTTTTTTTTTTAAAGTTCATAATATTACTCAACTTAAAAGTTATGATAAGTGGGCCTTATACATTCTGACACGTCACTGCCGCGGATACACTTTCATATTTTGCCTAAGTATTACTACAGGAGTTCGTTCAGCCAAGCAAAAACTATGGCGTGATTGGGTATAAAAGTGTAACCAATGTTCCCTTTGGTTAATTTGGATTTTCTTTCCATCCACACCTGCCGATTGTATCTGAAAACATGAGAAAGCAATATCATTCACTCACATTCAGCATCTCCGCTGTTGTATGCAATGGCCAGCAGACCAAAACCACTTTAAACAAATCACAACCAGGCCATATTTTCAAGCCAGATTCAAGTATAGCAGTACCATGTTCTCAAACACTAATTTGAATCCATCAAAGCTTAATGAACATTTCCAGAACAAACAAGGGGGCAGGGATCCAGGGAAAGAAATCACAACATTAAAGGTCAAATGAGTCAGGTTTCACCGTGCTGGAACATTGTCGACACATGGATTTTTACCAATAGATAAGCCTTTGTTACTTGCTTTTTGCCAAGTTGCATTCCAGGTTGTGGTCAAGGAAATCCCATACAAATGACTAGCACCTGATAAAGCTGTGTACCCCGGAAATCATGACGATTATTCTATTTAAGGAGGTGGAGAAAAGGCCCAAAGTTTCAATATCTAATGGACTGATCCATTATTGAATCACCATATTAGAAGAGTCAGGATATTCTGGTGTAGGTTGTCACTCGTCAATAACCACTTTCTGAAACGGCCGGAAAACCCTGATAAATGACTCCTTCAGCATGGCAAGAAGCAGCCTAATCCGCCATAACCTGTCATCTGGGGCTGGTCCATAGTTCCTATTGATGTAGGAACTTCAGAATGGCCAAGTACCTGTCCCAGGCCATATATTTACCAAAGACAGGTGTGTGTATGATTTCGTCTAAAGACCAATAATCATGAATGACGTGAGGGAAATATTTTCCCCCAGAGCGGTTGCACCCTTTACTTTTTAAAACAGTTGTCCCTGGTTAGAAGCAGAGGAAAACCTGGAGAGCGTTAATAACTATTCAATCGGTTTTTATAACCCAGAGATTGCGTTCTCTTTAATAATTCTTATTATTAATAAATTAAATGCTACCGCTTTTAACCCTAGTGGACAACTATATTGTAAATACATGTAATTGCTTTGGAAAGTTCCATTGACCTAAACTGCGTCTGCACGGAAGGTGATGTGTCCTGAGGATGAAAAGCCTTACTTGAAAAGCAGATTTGAGTTTAACATATTTACATAGATAAAGAGAATGTTTGGCTTGGCTTTAGTTTAATTAAAACTAAGATTAATTAGTTAGATTCGTCTTGTATATATCATGAAGTAATCTAACTGTACTTTGCATTGTAATTAATAAATAGTTGGCACCTCTACATTTCTAAGAGGAATCAGAAGCTCGCCATAATAGTCACTCTGCTGTCAAAACTCGTCGCGTTAGCACACTGTAAATGCACACATCAAGGACGCTTGGAAGCCCAGACCACCAACCTAACCATTAGGCTCGTCGTCATATGTTGTCCGACTCTTTCTAGCTAAGTAACCTTTACGAATCGGCCAAATCAATGGGGAATTAGCTAGGAGATAGGAGAACAATAACTAGGTGAGTTAGAGTATCAGTTACACCTAATCCTCCTAAGAGACTTATGTGAGTTTACTTAAAGTCGTGTTAGACAAACACTCGTCAGACAAAGGAGTGTGTAAATAATTTTCTGACAACATGCTCCTTTACATGTGCCATTATCATCATCAGTGCGAGCCACGCATCCATATCCCCCAACTCCACTACCTTCCATTCTTTCATTTTTCTACACTGGAACAGGGACACTTCAAGCCATCGAACATATATTGCCTGGTGAAAGTTTACCTCCTCCGCCAGGTACTACATAATTGTGTATCTATCTATCTATTCATCTATTGCCAGACGCCTTAATCCCGTAAGGGGTGGCCACAAACAAATCGCCTCCATGTCACCCTGTCCCCCGCCATTTCACTGCCCTACTCCCAGCTCACATCCCCCTCTCTCATATACCTCTCCACTCCATGCCTCCAACTCATCCTTGGCCTCCTCCCTCTCCCCCCCTCCACCTCATTCACATACACTCTCCTCGTCAGTCTCTCAATCTCCATCCTCTCCACATGGCCAAACCACCTCATTGTGTTTCTCCTGACGCTTCCTATCACATTCACATCCACACCACAACGTTCCTTAACTTCCTTATTTGTTAGTCTTTCTCTCCATGTGACTCCACAGGCTTCTCTCAAATAACTCATTTCCATTGTTCTCACTCTTCACTTCTGTCCCTCCAACAAGGTCCAAGCTTCACCTTTATACGTTAGAGTTGGTATCACAATACTGTCATGTAGTAAGTTTTTCATTTCCATGTTCAGTTCTTTGTTTCTTATCACTGCCTTCACGGAACCAGCAACCTTTCTTCCTTGTTGTACCCGTTCGAGCACTTCACCCTCTAAACTTCCATCATTACTCACCACACTAGTCAAGTACTTAAACGCACTCACATTTTCCATTTCCTCCTCATCCAACCTCACTGTACATTCACTGACTTCACTTCTCTCAAAGACCATAACTTTACTCTTCTCTACATTCATCTCTTGATTCCATTTTTTACACACTCTCCCAAACTCATTCACCAAACCTTGCAGCTCCCCTTCGTCTTCACTAAACAACAGTATCATCTGCAAACAGGGAGTTTCCAAACACTGCCCTCTCTCATCGGGGACACTCCAACATCCAATGCCCTACCTTGTATCTCTTTTATAACTTCATCCATATACAGATTGAACTACCATGGAGACATGACACATCCGTGTTTCAATCTAACCTTCAAGTAGAAAAATTCACTAAGATCACTGTCCACACCTACTGCAGCCTTAGTACCCTCATACATACTCTTCACAGCATTCAACAACTTCCTATCTACTCCATATATGCTAAATACGTTCCACAATCCTTGTCTATCAACCCTGTCATATGCTATTTCCAAATCCATTAAGGCCGGATTCAACTTCATTCTCTTCTCTAGAAACTTTTCCACTAAATATCTAAGAATGAATATCTGATATACACAACCTCTTCTCTTCCTAAAACCTCGCTGTTCTTCTCCAACTAATTCCTCTGTTATTTCCCTAACTCTGTCAATAAGTATCCTACCATACACTTTTTCTATTACACTAAGAAGACAAATGCCCCTTTGATTATCACACGCTTCTTTTTCCTCTTTTCCTTTGTCTATCTATTCACCTATAGCCCGAAGCCATAATCCCGCAAAGGGTGGCCGCAGACAAAACGCCTCCAAGTCGCTCTGTCACCCACCATTTGACTACCCTCCCCCCAACTCACTCCCCCTTCCCTCATATGCCTCTCAACTCCATCCCTTCACCTCATCCTCGGTTTTCCCCTCCCTCTCCCTCCCTCCACCTCACCTACATACGCCCACTTAGTCAGTCTTTCATTCTCCATTGTCTTCACATGACCAAACCACCTCAGTGTATTTCTCCTAATCTTCTCAACCACATCCACATCCACTCCACAACGTTTTTTCACTTCTTCATTCGTCAACCTGTTCCTCCATGTCACTCCACATGCTCCTCTCAAGTAACACATTTCCACTGCTCTCACTCTTGACTTGTTCCCCTCTTGCAAGGTCCATGCCTCGCTTCCATACATCAGGGTAGGGATCACAATACTATCATGCAGTGACTTCTTAACTTCCATACTCACCTCCCTATTTCTCATCACTGTTCTCAGTGAACGAACAACCTTCCTTCCCTGCTGTACCCTTTCACGCACTTCATCCCCCAAAGTTCCACCCTCACTCATCACACTACCCAAGTACTTGAATGCACCCACATTCTCCATATCCTCACCATCCAACCTCACCGTGCTTTCTGTGACTTCATTCCTCTCAAACACTATAACTTTACTCTTGTTTACATTAAATTTCAGATTCCTCTTCCTACACACTGTCCCAAATTCATTCACCAAACCTTGCAACTCCCATTCATTTTCACACAACAATACTGTATCATCAGCAAACAACAACATCGGAATCTTCCAAATCTCATCCTCATTCATTAGAGCCAGCCCCTCATCCACTGCCCTACCTTACACCTCCTTTACAACCCCATCCATATATATATTAAACAGCCATGGAGACATCACACAACCCTGTTTCAGTCCCACATTGAGATCAAAGAACTCACTCAACTCACCATCCACTCACACCGTAGCCCTAGCTCCTTCGTACATACTCTTCACAGCACTCAACAGTTTCCTCTCCACTCCATATAATCTCAGTATCTTCCACATACCTTGTCTATCTATTCTGTCATAAGCTTTCTCCAAGTCCATGAAGGCAGCATACACTTTCCTTCCCTTCTCTAGATACTTCTCCACTAAACATCTTAGAACAGATATCTGATCTACACACCCTTTTCCCTTCTTAAATCCCCCTTGTTCTTCTCCAACTAGTTCCTCTGTTATATGCCCAACCCTATCAATGAGTATTCTACCATATATTTTTCCAGTCACACTAAGAAGGCAAATACCCCTATGGTTACCACATATTTCTCTCTCTCCTTTCCCTTGTACAAAGGAACAGTTATACCTGATTTCAAGTCCTCTGGAACCCTTCCCTTTTCCCAAGCCAGTCTACATAACTTCCATATCCACTCCACTACAATCTCATCCCCATACCTCAGCATTTCACCACACACTCCATCAATTCCTGGGGCCATTCCCAACTTGATCTTCTTCATTGCTTCCACTACTTCCACCCTACTGATCTCTTCCTCCCTCCTCTCATCTCTTCTTCTCACAGCCATTCCCCAGCCACTTATACCCGCACTGCTCTCACTCTCTACATTCAACAAATCCTCAAAGTGCTCCTTCCATCTCCTCAATTTCTCTCTCTTTTCCACCAACAGTCTATTATTCGTGTCTTTCACCCCCCTACTATTTCCCCTTTCACACTGCCTTACTTTCTTTACCTCCTTCCAAAACAATTTCTTACTCTCCCTCCATTTCACACTCAGATTCCTCCCAAACTCTTCATCCACTTTCTTCTTACTCTCCTTCACCAGTCTCTTAACCTCCCTTCACCTGCTCACATATACCTCTCTCTTCTCTCTCTCACCTTCTCCCCTACCTCTACTCGCTAGCCATTCACTATATGCCTTCATCTTTTGTTCCACAGCTCGTTTCACCTCATCATTCCACCATGCTTTGAACAGGGGAATAATTATACCTGACTTCTAATCCTCCGGGACTCTACATTCCTCCCAGGCCAATGTGCACATCTTCCACATCCATTCTACTACTATCTCTCCCCCATGCTTCAGCATTTCACCACACACTCCATCAATTCCAGGGGCTTTCCCCATTTTGATTTTCTTCTTTGCTTCCACAACTTCCATCCTACTGATTTTTTTCTCTCTTCTTACCTCCCTCCTTCTCCCAGCCATTCCCCAGCCACTTATACATGTATTACTTTCATTCTCTATGTTCAACAATTCCTGAAAGTGTTCTCTCCATCTCCTCACTTTTTATTCCTTCTCCACTAGTAATCTACCATTTTTATCTTTCACTCCCCGACTAACTTCTTTGCCACTCTAAATCTCTTTATCTCTTTCCAGAACATTTTCTTACATTCCCTCTACTTTACACTCAAATTCCTTCCAAATTCCTCGTCCACTATCTTACTCTCTCTTACTAATCTTTTCACGTCTCTTTTCCTCTGTACATATTGCTTTCTCTTCCATCTCTCAACTTCTTCCACGCCCCTGTTTTTCATCCACTCTCTATATGCTTTCTTCTTTTGTCCCACAGCCTGTCTCATCTCTTCATTCCACCATGCTGTTCCTTGCACCCTCTTTTGCCTTCTCTTCACTCCACACATCGCCTCACATGCTGCACAGATTTCTTCTGTGAATATCCTGCACACACCTTCCACGTCCTTCCTCTGCTCCAATCCATATTTACGCAATCGCTCCTACACTTCTCTCTTATATTCTGCCCTTTTTTCATCCTCTTCTAACCTTTCCACCCTCCTTGCATATACTACTTCTTCCTGTCCTTTATTTCTTCTATTTCTCCATTTCACTTGGACCTCGATTCTTACCACCACCAAGTGGTGGTCAGAAAGTCCACTTCCCCAACCTCTATATGCTCTTGCATCCATTACACACCTTCTCATCCTTTCATCCACACACAAATAATCAATCATTGCCTCCTGTTCATTCACTTCAACACCCACCCTTCTCATCACTAGCCACGTATACCAATGGATCATTTTGTGCCTGAAGAGGGTATTGGGTATCACCAACTCCATCCCGGCACAAATGTCGACTAAATAACTGCCATTCTTATCTATTTCAGTAGGCACTCCCCACTCACCAAGTACGATATCCACCTTCACATTTTACCTTTCATATCGCCAATCAAAAACACTCTCTCATTCCTTTCAAATTTTTCCATGCATGCTTCCAGATTAGTCCAGAACTCGTCTCTCATTCTGTTTGCACGATCTCGCATTGACGCATACACGCACACAATCATTGTAGTCCAACTTTCAATCTTACCCACACAATTCTTGAGCCAACTGATCCATACCCTCTTTTATTCTCCTTCCATTTGTTACTCACAACAATACACACTTCTTCTTTTGGCCTCTCATTCTCACCTACTCCCAGGCATATACCCCATCCATAAACCCATTCCCTCACCTTTCCATTTAGTTTCAGTTACTCCACATACATCCACTTTTCTCACCCTCAATCACATGAACAATTTCTCTTTCACCGCATCATTTGTACCCCTTACAGTCCACGTTGCAATCCGTATCATTTCCTTTGTTCGGTCCTTAGTCGTCATCTTTTGGTCAGTGCTGGTTCGAGGCTTCTTGTTCGTATTTTTAGTTAGTTGTTTTCCGAGGAGGGGCACTAACCCTCCACCAGCCCACTTGCTGCCACGTAGGGGACATGTGTTTGGTTATAAGGTTACCACCCAGCGTTGTAAATGCTTTCCTGGTTTACAGGAAATTATTTGGCTTGCATAATTGTAAATATTCCGATGCGTCTGCGGGAGCAGGTGTGGGCGCACTTGACACCTCGCTCTCAGCGTGATAACTCCCTCCGTTTTCAAAGAACGTCTCACCACTTTCGGCTAGAATAGACACTGTATCCTCCAGTACATGCCCTATAACACTGTCACTAAGCCCTTTCCTCGCATCCTTTGACAGGAGTTTAACTGGAGTGGAAGATGCAAGACGCCCGCGGGTGGCGGGGATGGATCCGAATGAGGAGGATCCTCAAGACATTGTACTACACCTGGCCAGGGCGCGGGAGAGACTGAGTCAAGCTCCAGTGCTGAGGCAGGAGTATGCCAACAATGATGGTTATTAAACTGAGTTATTTGTCTATAACTATACTTTGAGATCCGGCTTATGCGATTATGATAAGACCATGATGTTTAATTTTGCTGTATATTAAAACTTAAATGACAAAGAAATTAATTTTCATAGTAACCAGTTTTCTGCTGCATGAAACTGTATAGCGTGTGCTGCAATAGAATATTAGAGTTGTCCTCACCAAGCGAGAGTTAATGGTGGCAGTAGAAACACTGTCGGGTTCCCTTACTAATTCAGTTGAAAAAAAAATCGGTTTTACGTGCCGCAGTGTACCAGTGATGATGACAGACTTAATAGCACGAATGCAATATAAAATTAATACATTCGAGGTAGTTGTGGGCAGAGAAATACACACACACACACACACACACACACACACACACACACACACACACACACACACACACACACAAGAGTAAGGCATGCCATGAGGGGAAAGTGCGGAAGCAAAACCAATTATGGAATAATAAGAGAGGAAATTGTCAATCTACCTGACCAGGCCCTCCTCCACCCAGGAGAGAGAGAGAGAGAGAGAGAGGAACTTGTGCTGGAAATATTTTTGTAAGGAGCGAATAATAGATCAAGGTTCAAACTGGTGCTTCGGAATTACAAAGTTTAAAGGCTTCGTACCTTGAGTTATCTCGTGTTTAAAATGAAGAACCCTTAGTTGCCCTCTTATATGCAACAATCGTATTTGCGTATTAAACGCAAGTTTCAAACCCTACTCGATTTGGTGGAAGCTTAGACAGTACTCTGTGTGGATAGAGGTGAATGATGCAGGACTAGCTGCATTTTATTCATGGAGAGTGCTCTAAGCAATACAGGTCTGTCAAGGTTACTGACAGCAGGTGACTCGACCCTGGCTATTGGGTTTGAATTTCTTTTAGCTGTGTTAGCATTTTTTATTTTATTTATCTACCTTTCATTAAGTAAAAAATCAAGACATCACAATCATTTATGTATGGATACAACCGAGGATTTCTGCTCTTGTTTTGTGAGAGACGTAGAGCATTTGGCTATGAGGTTATATTGTGCTTGAGGAGTTGAGAGAAATATAAATGCGTTCTTCTACTTAGGCTTCATCTAGGCATTGCATAAGAAGTAGAAAATTTCGAGAAACTCGAACCAATTGTGCTAAATATCATAGGCTGAAGAAATGCTAACGTTGAGCTGAAGGAGGATATATGTGGATACTGGAGTGATTTGCGACGCCGACAGGGTACCTGTAGTGATCAAGGCGATATCATTTACCTATACCTTTCTGTCTCTCTATCTGTCAATCCAACTATCTGACTATCAGTCTATCTATACACTGTATATATCTGTTTGTGTGTGTGTGTGTCTGGCTGCCGGCCTGTCTATAAATATATATCTATATACCAGTCTAGTCATCTGTTTTTGTCTATCTGTCTTTCGGTACATTTTTTTTTTTACATAAGATAGACAAAAGTAGGAAGACAAATGAATAAAAAAATAATCCATATATCAGATTACAGATTCCCTCCACTCATAAAAAGTCTGTAACATTTGGACATTTTTTTATAACAAGGAAGAAGGAACTAAAGGCTAGGATCCTGAAAATTGTTCAAGATATGCAAAAACAAGATAACAGAGCGCCAAATTCAAAGTCCGTTCATTTCACGTTGCCTGGACACACTGCCTTTGAAAGACTGGAGATCATACACAGTAGGAAATACAGACAGAAGGAGAGTGTTCCAGAGCTGACCAGTTGCATACATGATGGACTTGGAGTAATGATTAACCCTTGCATTAGGGAGTTAGACAGAAAAAGGATGAGAGTTTGTTGGTAGGAGGGTGCTACGCGCCTGTATTAGCGTAGCTATCTCTTAGAAGCAGATTTTACAAGAAAGGTAATATGATCTCTCCAAGAAAAATCCCGAGAGAATGAAACCCCTAATATATTTAAAGCTGATGCAGGAATGAGTTGAATATTGTTAAAAATTAAAGGATACTCCTGCGGAAGATTTTGTCGAGTTGAAAGACGTAAAAACTGAGACTTTGCTGTATTAAAAACAACAAGATTACTTTTACCCCCATCAGAGTTATCAGCCAAGTCAGACATTAGGTGTGCCACAGCCTCATCCATTGTTTGTTGAGTGTAACTGCAGCGATGAACGCTCCGAGAAGCAAGTGGAAAGTTGAAGGGTGGAGTCAACAGTGTATGAGTTGATAGGGTAACATGTACAGTTTAGGACATTGATGAATAAAAGGAAGAGAGTTGGTGATAGGTTAGATGTACAGCTAAGGTCATTGATGAATAAAAGGAAGAGAGTTGATGATAAGACAGAGCCCTGAGGAACACCACTTTTGATAGCTCTAGGAGAACGGTGGTCGTCTACAGCAGCAACTATAAAATGACCAGAATGGAATGTGGAGATGAAGGCACACATAAAGTGATCGAAACCGTGAGATGGCAGTTTGGAAATTGAAGATTTATGCCAGACTCGATCGAAAGTCTTTGAGTCGTCAAATGCAAATGGCAAAACGTTTGCCAAAGTCTCGAAAGGAGGATGACCAGTTGTCTGAAAAGTATGAGAGAATATAGGCAGTGGGCGTCCCTGGTGGAGCCCATAATGACGATCAGAAACTTGTGATAAAGATGCTTTAAAAGTTTTTTTTTCCTTTTTCAAGAACAGGCATGTAAGCTTTTAAAGCACAGGAAGTTAAAGCAATTGGGCGGTAGCTAGAGGGAGGGGAACGGGTACCTTTCTGTGGGACAGGCTGAATGAATGCGAGCTTCCAGCTAGAAGGAAAGGTACAAGTTGATAGACAAAGGTGAAAGAGTTTACCAAAGTTGGGTGTAAGCACAGAAGCACAGTTTCTGAGGAAGACTGGGTGGATCCAGTCAGGCCCATATGCTTTCCAAGTATTGAGGCCAGTGATGGCAGAAAACACATCAACTGAAGAAATTTTGATGTCAGCCATGGGGAAGTCAGAGGGAGGGGAAGTGATGGAAGAACAGCACCGGAATCCTCTAAGGTGGAAATGGAGGAAAAAATCTGAGCAAAGACTTATGCTTTATCAGTAGAAAAAAAAAAAAAAATACATAACCATCAGAGTGGAAAAGAGGTGGGTAGGACGAAAAGTAAAGTTGTTAGCAATGTTTTTGGCAAGATGGCAGAAAGAGCGGGAAGAAAATGAGTTGCAGACTTTGGAGCACTTAGTATGAATGAAACTATTTCTTGCATAGCGAAGAACAGACTTAGTACGATTTTGGGTAGAAACACAAGAGATGAGATTCAGGTGTGGGTTGGCTCCAGTACCTTTTGTAGGTCTTCTTGTAGACATCAAGATAACAAGCAAGATTAAACATTTTTTTTTATTAACCACACGATATGCGACATGAATGTATGCTTCCATGGCCGAAGAATAACCTCCATAATGCACAAGGCGCATCCATACGACTCTTGGCCATGGAAGCAATAATAATTCCAGGGAAGGTAAAAGAAGAACTGCCTGAGGGCTTCCCAATCAGTAGCTCCACACCCGCCACTTCTTGGGAGGGTCCACAGTCCTTACTGAAGCAGTAGGACAGGTTAAAGTGATAATGTTGTGATCGGAGGAGCCCAATGGAGAGAAAAAATTAACAATGTAAGCAGAAGGATTAGTTGTAAGGAAGAGGTCAAGTATGTTGGAACTCTCTCAAAGGTAGTCGAGGATATGGGTAGGGTGCTGTACAGTCGTCCCAGGAATTGATGGCAGTTTCAGATTGCTTCGGTCACTGCACTGATAAACGTTCAATGAAAGATTGGTGAATGTATCGTAAAACTTCTGTGCCTCCATTGCGTCATATGAAATGAAATCTATACTACGCTAAGAATTACGTAAAATGAGTAACATGAGGCAGCGATATATAAGAAGCTAACACTCAGATATACGTCTCCCGATCTGATCGAATGTGTATTGTATTACTCTGCTCACGGAGCACAGCGTAACCCCCTTTCCTGATGTATTTGCTTCTCAGGATTTCAAATACAGAATGCTCTAGTTTCAAAGACCAGTTAAGGAAAACTCTTGTGACTGCAATACACGACCGTATTTTCAGGTGGTGTGGTGATGATACAGCAACAATAAGGATGCCGCAACAATGAAGTTTATCTTAGTAATGATACCCAACCTGCGGTAGCAGCATGACCATTCTGCTTTTTATTCTTTGTCTTCCCCTTGCTTATAACGACTTTATTCCTAACAGATGCAAAATTATTTTAATCTGTAAGATGATATGACAGGTTTTACCCTTTTCTCATATACTAGGCAATGAAGAGGACGAAAACATGAGCTTCTACTCTTGCAATGCAAAAAGCACATACTTTTTGCTCCGTCTCTAGTATCCTTCTTTTAAAATAAACCTCCGTGTCCTGCTTAACTGAAAATGCTGATCTGAAAGTGTTGAACTCAGTGGCTTTTTTTTTTTTTTTATGAACATTTGCATTTTATTTCTGTAGCCAGTTGTTTAGAAACAGAATACTAGGCTACGACTCAAGTTTGT
Organism: Coenobita brevimanus; assembly: GCF_032717465.1. Taxonomy (NCBI): domain Eukaryota; kingdom Metazoa; phylum Arthropoda; class Malacostraca; order Decapoda; family Coenobitidae; genus Coenobita; species Coenobita brevimanus. The sequence goes on along the minus strand of NC_137006.1, from coordinate 19,227,310 downwards.
CATTATCCAAGGAGCTCCGACTCTTGGCAAATTTTCAAGGTTATCCTTATTTTTCATTCATTGATAGTTCTCTGGCATATATTAAAACTTCAAGAGATTTTTCTTAATGAAAAAATGGCCAAATGCAGTGTAATTACTGCATGTCTTTGAGTAAAAGTTTGTTTCCTTCCATGCATGTTGATCGAACCATTTAAAATGGCCTACTATCTTACGCCGCATTCCCACTTTCTGTCGTTGTCCATGAATAGAACAAAAATGGAAATAAATGACTTTAACTTATTCCTTAATATTGTAACGGGAACTATTTTATAAATAATAATGACTAATTAAAAATGATTATTAAAGCGTATTTCTTTTTAGTCTTACGCTACAAAAAAAATTATTGTGTTAACATATTAGATATGAACTCCGCAATTTATTCCTGACTGTCCCTGAGCAATATTTCTGAAATTTCAGTTGGTTCCGTTTAGGATTTCCTATTATAACTATCGAACTGATTCCTACAAATTTGAAATATATGGGTACTTTTGCATTTACTTATTGTTTTCTGTAACAATTTTATTTCATAGGTTTCTCCTTGTAAAGATTTAAGGAGTATGTACATTATCGCTGACCGAAAACTTCTGGATGCTCTGCCATCACTGTACAGTACAAGCTGCTCTAGGTCATTAAGGGTAGAAAGCATGTGGGCTTGTTCACCAAATGGATCAGTGAAAGGAGAGAAGAGCCAAGGGTGGTGGTAAACACTGAAATGTCTTAGAATGGACTTGAAGAGCCGTAGGTTGAAGTTTAGAGGAAACTACCCTGGGGAAACGAGTTCCAAAGAGATGCGGTTCAAGGAACAAAAGAATTTTGACTGATTGAAATTCTTCAATATGGCAGTGTGACAGTCCAGTCATAAGTGCTCCCAAATGGCCGTGTAGCATGGAGGAAGGCATGGAGAGGTGGCACAATGGATGCAACTTCGTCTGAACATTGGTCATAATAGTATCTGTAAAATAATGCAAGGGAGGCAACATTCCTTCTTACTTGTTGAAGAGGTAGGTCATTTATTTTGTAATAGCAGCATTGTTAATAATTCTTACAGCTTTGTTCTGAGTTTCGTCAAGTTATTTCAGTGCAAACTCTCCACATTCACTCCACAAGGGTGAGCAATATGCCAGCTGAGAGTGCATATGACTCTTGAAAATTATAGCTAACTGGTGGTCAGTGAACAAGTTATGGATTCTGTTCAATAATCCAAGTTTCTCTGAAGTGATTTTAGCAAGTGATTTAACGTGAGAGGTCCAGCTGAGGCCATTGTAAGGGAATCACTGAAATTTTCAATACTTTTAGAGATAAGTACATTTGTAACATTGAAGGTAATTAATCAGGCAATATCTGTTTATAATGAAATTATATATATTTGGTTATCTTAACAATAAATGAGACAATATTATTTGTCCCCATCTTAGATAAGTCTTGATTTATGGAGATTGCTATACTGAGTTGTGAGTTACAGATATCAGACATGCTCGGGTAGAGGTGGGTCTGAGAGACCCACCCCCCTTGTTCCATTTTCTAGTTCATTAACTTTTAACCCGCGGCGTCCCGTCGACGTACTTTCATGTCCTCACGTTATGTCACTGCCAATCCCGTTGACGTACTTCAACGTCCTGCAATTGCAAGGTTCATAATTTCCACAATTTTCAAAATTCGCGTGAGATTTTCGATTCGCCCAAGTACCCAAGCCTCCCCTACCTGCCCCCAGGCGGGCAGCGTCCCAGACCCCGCGTGACCTGCGCTCGCCCTTGTCTCGGTCACTCACCTGTTAGCAGTGACCCAGGTCAGACATGGCGCGTAAAGGTCTCTCAGACGACGAAATACAATCCGCCCTGGATGCCTTCACTGGAGATAGTGATTCTCCACTTGATGATGTGGTGGATCGAGATTATGTGCAGCCTGAGGAGGAAATAACAAGCAGTGATGAGGAGGTCCCTTCGCCCCGGAAAAAGCGGTACGTCACGTATCGTAAGGCAAGGGAAGGCCAGCCTGCACCCAAAACACCTGCATGGACCTCTCTCCATCCCCTAGAGAGAGATTCTGATGAGGATGAGGATGAGGACGATGACAATGACGGCGGCTTAGGATGTGATGTTGCCTCGTGGTTGGGGAAGGAAAAAATCTCACCCCGAGGATCAGAAGGTGAGGCGAGAAGGCAAATAAAGTATGGCCTAGTGTTTTGTCTGGGGAAGGCGAAAGTGGTGAGGTGGGAGTGTGGGGTGAAAGGAAAGTGGTGTGAGGGAGGCAGCACGAGCACGTGGTGCACGTAGGCCTAGGGGAGAGGAGGTGGAGCCACTCCCCAGCACGTCTTTTGCCATACAATATTCCCAAACTTCCTCCACACAGCCCCAAGATGTGGGGAAAGGAAGGAAAGGGAAGGGAAAGGGTAAAGGAAAAGGGAGAGGGAAGAGAAGTGCGATTGATGAAAGGCACCGCTCTCCACCTCCCCCACCACCACCAATGTTGCGTTGTGCCTTCAGCCATGTTTCAGAGAGTACCATAACTTCCTACACTACTGAAACTGTGTGGGATGGCGATATGACGTTCAGTATAATGGTAAGGCCAGTCAGTATGTGCCAAGTCTTATATAAACTTGAAACGGGTGTAATGTTTGCAGGAAAGTAATGTATAAGTTGAGAAATAGTGTAAGTTGAACGAAGTGATATGAAAACTACACCCACTGTATAAATCTGCGAAAATATGACGCTCAGTATAACACTCTGGTCAGTAAATATGTGATAGCAAGAATATAAAGTGGAAACGGGTGTAATGTTAGCATGAATAAAACGTATAAGTTGAACAATAGTGTAAGTTGTAATAATTGATGTCACGAGTACACCCACATTCTGGTCAGTAAGTATGTGATAGGAATTATATAAAGTGGAATTTGTTGTAATGTTAGTAGTAAGGTATTTTATAAGTTGAATACTAGTGTAAGATGAAACAAATGATATCCGATAACACTCCCTGTGTAAGTATGCGCTAATATGACGCTCAGTTGCATCGTAAGTTCTGAAATTATGTGATATCAATTATATCAAGTGTAAACATGTGCAGTGTTAGTGGAGAATTAATATATAAGTACAAAAATAGGTTGTAAGTTGAAATAGTAGTCATAGCGACTTCACCGTGTGTTATTATGCGCTATTATTACGCTATATATTTACGTAAGGCCTGAAATTTTCTCAAAACAGTTCTATAAAGTTGAAAAGTGTATAATGTTATTAGAAAAGTATTATGTAAGTAGAAAAAACACAATACGAGTTGAAACAACAGTCACAGCGAGTTCACTCACTACGTAAATAAGCGCTAACATTACGCTAAATGTTATCAAAAGGCCTGTGAATACGTAAAAACAGTTCAATAAAATGTAAAATGGTATAATGTTATTGTAGAAGTATTATGTAAGTAAAAAAAATGATATGTATCATGATTTTCGAATGTTAGCGATTCATCTTGACCAAGTTGCCCGATTTTGCTCGTTTCGCATGATGGTACAATGCTTATTTCTGCTCTATTTTTGTATAAAATCCAATATACTCTTTTATCACATGTTTTTATGTTTGTAATAAATACATATCTACTTACTTTCATTGGTTTCCCAGACTTATAATACCATAGAAAACGTTAGAGACTCAGACTGCCTACGGAGAACACGGGGCCAGGTGGGACCAAGGCATACCTGTTTAGGGTAATTATGGACCCCGGGGAACAATATCTTTGTCACTGACCATTGTTTCTGACCAAAAGCGAAAGTTTTAGCAAAAAAAAAAAATGGTCGAAAAATGGTCGGGATTTGGGGGTACCAGTGGTGAAAAAGTGGTCGGGACGGGGCGGGTTAAAAACCCTGGAGCCCTGTTCTTCTCTGTAGCTTCCTAACTTTGTGTATGCATGCAAGGGGTGAGGGAGTTACAAGCTCTTTCTCCATTTCCGCAGTCCGCATTAGAAGGGTATGTAAGTATAAGTTGGGTATGTGGGACCCACTTCTACCTGAGGAGTGTGAGATATTTTATTCTCCCTGACTGCAGATATGAATGCAATGTCTGGCAGCCCCTCTTCACACCATGAAGCACCATCCCATACCAAGCTTTGGGACCACTCAAGCAACCATTCAGATTATTTTTTAATTTTCTTATAGAAGACCAAAAAATATTTACTCTTTTTTCTATTTTTTTAATTTGTTAGAAATATAAAAAGGAAAGAACAGTTCATTTTTTTACATGTTTGTGTTGCGGAAACATTAAATATATTACTCTATTTTCAGTATTGGAATTAAAGAAACATATACTGTACATTTTTCCCGAATTTTTATACTTTGGAGTCTGAGAGACCCACATCTACCTGTTATGCAACATGGACCGACATCTACCTGAGCAGGGTTATACTCTGTGAAAGGGTGTTTAAGTGTGATTGAACTGTGTTTAGTCATCTGTGTACGTGTGAGTGGGAGTATGGGAACATGTATGAGATCATTAATATGAATTAGGAAAAGGGTTGGGCCCAGGACTGATCGTTCTGGCACACTGACTTTAATCGAGTGGAAATTGGAATTGCCTCATCTACTTTTACTCTTATCTTTATGTCGCTGAGATATGAGAAAATAAGTGAAACTAAAGATAATAGGCCATAGCATGGAAGTTTTGATAACAGGGAATGGTATCACTGTGTCAAAAGCTTTAAAAAGATCAAGGGCTATTGTATGGGTTTCCCCATGTTGGTCAGTTGACTGATGGATGGTATAAGTCAAGAGACTGAGGATATCAACAGTGAATCTTTCGTGGCGAAATCCATACTGTCTGTCACTAATTAAGTTGTTGGATTCAAAATGTTTAGCAACGAGCTGATTAATTACAATCTCAAATACTTTACCAAGAGATGTGATAGTGATTGGTCTGTAATCAGAGGGTTCAGAGGAACTTCCTTTCTTCGGTAGGCTACTGCATGGATATTGGTTTCACTTTAAGAATTAGGGAATGAAAAAGTACATATGAGTAGTCTGAATAGTTTAGCTAGAACAGAAGGAAGTTCTTGGGAATACATTTTCAAAACAATTGGAGAAATTCCATCTGGACCTGGAGATTTGTTGGTTAGTATTTTGTCATAGACGGATTCTACTTATCCAGTATGTATCTTAAGTGGAGCAATTACAGGAGAGTCAAAAAGGTCTAGTAAAGGGGCGTTCTGACTGACTTTCCTTTTAGGTAGAATTTCTGGCAAACGTACAGGCAAGGATGTTCGCTTTTCCACGCCGGCCATATTAATGTTACCATCTGAAGATTTTTGTCAGGGAATGGATGATGACTTGTTAAAGTTGTTATTGAAAGAAATGAGACGTGACCAAAATATTCTATTGTCATTGGCTTTATTTATTAGCTTGGATGCTTGGTTGTGAAGAAAGTTTGATTTAGCGAGATGCATTACTGTTTTTGCATGGTTTCTAGCAATTTTAAGTTGACAGCGATTCAGATGCTTTTTTTTTTTTTTTTTTTTTTAAGTAAGATTTATTTGCTTACGGCTCTTGGGTTGTTGCTCTGACACATATGGTGTACCATTTTGAGGAGTCCGATCTTTAGTAAACTGTTGACTGGGTATGAACAATTCCACACCAGCCTGTATTAAGTCATTAATGTGGGACTGGATAGAACTGTTGGCAGTAGAGCAGACAGACTGGCATGGAAAATCAGCAAGATTATTTCTAAGTATATCCCAGTCTGCCCTATCAAAGTGCCATCTGGTCGACAGGTTCAGAACTAGGAGATTTGAGGCAACTGACTAATGAGGCTTTGCTGAGATTGTGGTTGGAAGATGCAAGTGGTGACAGTACTTCTATCCTGCACTGATCTGGGTTATTTGTCAAGAATAGATCCAAGAGACAAGTGTTATGCTCAGGATTAATGTGGTTGTTTTTTTACTAATTGCGTGAGATTTAACGATTCTGCAAACAGCTCGCATTCCAAACCAGTAGGCCTATCATCAGGCCTGGCAGAATGCAATAACGATTTTACATTATGGACGTTAAAATCACCCAAAAAGGAAATTTAAGAAGTATGGGTGAGGTTAAGGTTTGTCAACTGTGTGGACATGGAGTCAAATACGCTGGGTTCTGAAGAAGCATTGGAGGTGCAATAAATCATACAAATTAATTTGGTAATAGGCAATTTAGTTTTTACAATGAATATTTAAAGTAGCTGAAGTGAGGTTCAAAATAGTGTCAACTGGAAATTAAGATTAGATATAGTGACAGGTGCAACCTCATTTGGAAGCTTAAGAGGAGATGGTAACCAGGAAAACTAAATAGGGAATGGCAGTAGAATGAGATATTTGGGTTCCTGAGAGGATTAGTGCCTATCAACCTATATCTCTACATATTCATCTATCTATCTATCTATCTATCTATATATATAACTCTCTGTACTGTATGGCTATCGAACTATCATATATATATATATATATATATATATATATATATATATATATATATATATATATATATATATATATATACCCATCCATCCACCTATCCATCCATCTATCTATATATTTATCTATTTATCTAGCTATCTACCTACCTGTCTATCTATTAGTATATTTATCGATACATCATTTATGTGTTCAGTTCTGTGTATAGACTCAATACTCCGTTCCCTTAGGTAGAGGAGAAACTGCACACCTTTAAACCTCACCATGTATTTGTGTTAAATTATGAATGCCTTATCTGGGCTCCATTAAAATCCGCACGTAACTTGTCTGTGAAATCACCTGGTTTGTTTGCTGATCAACCAAAGGTTTATGCATGAGTGAGGGTCAAAGTTCAGCTGTAGTGTTTATGTGCTTTCTGAGCATCCTGGCTAGTGTAATACACGGGACATTCGTAAAAAAAAAAAAAATGCCTTGGTGGCTGATTCTTTGAGTTTCAAGCCGGTGCTGCTGGACTACGATGGGGCTTGACGGATTCCAATTTTGAGGTTAATTTGTGTCTAGGTAGTTGAACAAAGCTACACTGATGTTATTCCCAGAAACGAAATCAAGAGCCTTGGACATCTGATCGAAATTGACTTTTCGGTCCATTCATCCGACTGTAAAAATTTAACAGGTCGTAGTTACAAATCGTTTTTGATGACTGAGGTGACAGATAAACATAAGTTATCCCTAATTTCACGGCAATCAGAAAATTCCATGGCCATATATCATAATATGTTCCTTTATTTACTGAAGTATAGACATAAAATTATCATTATCACTGGAAGGGACAGTTAAAATTTATGCCTTCATCACAGTTTTGATACAACCAGCTAAAATTTTCTGAACTTTGGGTGTGAATGTGGGTGTGGGTAAGGGTGAAAACGGGGGTGGGTTAAGGTGTGGGTCAGGGTGCAGCTTAGAATTAACCCTTGCCGAGTTGCACACCTCATATGAGGGACAGTGAAGGTCTGCACGGGCCATGGTGCAAGCCTCATACGAGGTACAGTTTAGATAAGTTATTAAACAATGGCTCAAGGGAGGAAAACTACCTTACACAGAATTAATATGGCACAGGTTAACTTACATCTTAATACCTTCCAATGAGAGGATCGCATAGTCTAAAAAAGTGGTTGCAACATATGATATCAGCCTATTGTAGAGAATTCACTGTACACTGTAGGACTTAACGAGATTTCATCTTCCGGACACTAGTGGGGCAACAAAGTTGTTAGTATAAAACCTACTTGGTTGGAATACTGGCACAGGCAGCGACTGAAACAACCGGATCGACTCTATGTTGTTAGGCTTTAAGCAGTTCACTTTTAACGTTCGAGGTAGACGATGCACTATTTGCATTAATTGTTAGTTTACCATTAATGATAAATAGTGGGTTTGGGGAAAGTCGCGGATCATCTCTGTTTAAGGATATTTTGTGGTTAAATTGATCGAACCTGCATTCACTAATACAATATATTCCATCCTAATCCCTATTTTACGAGATAACTGATGGCACTTGTTATGAACGAACACTAGGCATAGGGAAAATCACAACACTACAATTTGCGGTACTTTCACAGAAAACACCCCACATATTTCCACCTTCAGCTACACTCCTTTGGGGTTATCTCCCAACTTACCTACTGTCTCCGATAGACCTATTTTTACCCAATAAACTGATTTTCATCCATGAATATATTTCTCCCCAATGGGCCAAATTTCCTCCATGGACCACTAATCCCTGATTATCTGGCATCGTAATAACTGGCAAAGGTCACTAACTGGGGAGACAAAAAAATCAGGCTGAATTAAAGAAATATCCATTTTTACAGCATTAAATGACAGCAAGCAGGGAAATGAAATATTTCAAACCACCCGGCATTCCCTGCCACCCACTTGTCAAAACAAAACCTAACCATACCGTTCTGTTTCGGCCACACACAGTAAGCCATCAGCTGCAAGGGCACGTTAAGTTTGTCGTGGAGTTTGTTTCCTTTCTTGCGACACCAGAGCTTTTGCGGGGGCTTATGTTGCTTGCCCTTGTGATGGAGTGTGTGTGCATTGCTCCCTCTCCTACTAAGTGCGCGAGGAAGAGTTGCCTCTTGAGAAGCAGAAGATAATCAAGCAATTCGCATAGAAATGCACTATGGCACCTCCTCTATGCCACTATCCACATGGAGTATTCAACAAAATCTTTTACTATACTGCAGTATGGTGAGTACAGTATACAATAACTATATACTTTACAGTAATATACTGCTGTGTGCTGCAAGTCTGTCATTGATAGCATTATTGCATGATACTTTTTCAGCATGAATTATTGTACGTACAGCATATCGGGTGCACAATACTGTTGTTGTTGTTGCTGATCAACCCCAGTCTGTCTGGTCGAGCAGACCCATCAACCACAGGCAAGCAATCGCTTCTGTGGAGTTATCCCGTGCCATCAACCGACATCCCCTTGTTGGTGACGACATCTCGTGACAGCAAGGCGTGGGGATACGTGTGGAAATTTAGCTCCCAGAACGACTTTTTGTTGTTTCCTAAACTAATAACAGCCAAGTCATTCTCTCACGATTGTGTATCGCTTACCATAACTAAAAAACTAAATCAGTAATCCTCTGGCGATCGGAGATATATCATCACAGGATCTATGCCCAGAATCAGAAAAAATGTCTAAGGACTTCTCTCCCCAAGTTTCAGTGTCTCTTTTCATTCTTGTGAAAACTACTGCATCAGTAATTCTCTGGCAAACAGAGGAATATCATCACAACATCGTCAGAATTAAAAAAAAAAAAAAAAAAAACGCAAATATCCCGGAATACTGCCCACAGAGTTTGAATACAGTTTGCTCACTTGATTTTGATATATTTATGCAACAGAGAGACACACATACAGACGCACGTGAGGACATTGTCACCTCGCTAGAAGGGTGATAAAGGACACAAATATGATAAAGACAAATGATACAAAGATCTTCTTGGCGATCCCAAAAATTGTCTTGTTAAAACGTTTCCAGCAATGCAAGGACCGTTGTGCTATGCTGAACCTCAAGGGTCAAAGTTTGAAGAGGAATACAGTCTGAACCCCATAAGTTTTGGATATTTTTAGACCAGACTCGTAGGATTATGTATGTATGTATATATACATACATACATATATATATATATATATATATATATATATATATATATATATATATATATATATATATATATATATATATATATATATATAGATAAACACCAACGTAATCAGGAACATCTTTAATAAATTGGTGACGTTTCGACAACTCGTTTGTCATTTTCAAACCTATAGAAAATACAATAAAATCAAAGTAAACACCATGTCTATGATAAAAATACGAAAACTAAAGTAAAAAACCAAAGTAAAACACCATGTCTAATAAAATACAAGTGAAGAATTATTATGATAAGATGAGGAAATGAATTATACATAGCTAACGTTGGTGGGATGCTACTAACTACAAGGAAAATTTAAACAGAAGTACATGTAATAAGACAATACATAAGTCAAACCTTAAAAACAGAGAAGGGGCGTGGAGCAGTCGTGTGTGCCCAGTGTGGGCTGTAGGTGGTGAGTGAGGAGTGATTCAGCCAGGAGGCGTGTTACCTCGTCACGACAAGCGTGGACAACAGAAAAATCAGATTCGCTTATATCTGATTTTTCTGTTGTCCACGCTTGTCGTGACGCCTCCTGGCTGAATCACTCCTGGCTGAATCACTCCTCACTCACCACCTACAGCCCACACTGGGCACACACGACTGCTCCACGCCCCTTCTCTGTTTTTAAGGTTTGACTTATGTATTGTCTTATTACATGTATTTCTGTTTAAATTTTCCTTGTACTTAGTAGCATCCCACCAACGTTAGCTATGTATAATTCATTTCCTCATCTTATCATAATAATTCTTCACTTGTATTTTATTAGACATGGTGTTTTACTTTGGTTTTTTACTTTAGTTTTCGTATTTTTATCATAGACATGGTGTTTACTTTGATTTTATTGTATTTTCTATAGGTTTGAAAATGACAAACGAGTTGTCGAAACGTCACCAATTTATTAAAGATGTTCCAGATTACGTTGGTGTTTATCTTCATATTGAGACTACACTTCCCCCGTGATGAATCTATTGCATCTCTATATATATATATATATATATATATATATATATATATATATATATATATATATATATATATATATATATATATATATATATATATATGCGAGGAAGAAGGAACCAAAGGCCATGAGCCCGCAGTTACAGTTCCCTCCAAGAGAAAAACAAAATACAATAGAGAGCCAAATTCAAGATCCGATCATTTTGAGATGCCTGGACACACTGCGTTTGAAAGACTGGAGATCATAGGCAGCAGGAAATACAGACAGAGGGAGACAGTTCCAGAGCTGACCTGTTGCATAAATGAAAGACTGGGAGTAACGGTTAACTCTTGCATTAGAGAGTTGGACAGAAAAGGGATGATAGTTTGCTGCCAGACGGGTGCTACGTGCCCGTCGTAGAGGTGGAGGAATGCAAGCAGACAGTTCAGAGGAGCAGTGACCATTAAAGTAGCGATAGAAAAGAGAAAAAGATGCAACAGTGCGGCGAAGAGGCAGAGGTTGAAGGGAGTCAGTAAGAGGAGGAGAGTTAATGAGACGAAAAGCCTTTGACTCCACCCTATTGAGAAGAGCTGTATGTGGGGAGCCTCCCCACACATGAGAGTTGTACTCCACACAGGGGCGGATAAAACCCCTGTATAGAGTCAACAATTGTGCAGGGGTAAAGAAAGAGCGGAGTCGGCTTAGCACACCCAATCTCTTGGAAATAGATTTTACAATAGATGTAATATGATCTTTCCAAGATAAGTCCCAAGTAAATGAAACCCCAAGCATGTTCAAGGATGATGCAGGATTAAGCTGAATATTATTAAACATTAGTGGGTATACCTGTGGAAGATTTTGTCGGGCTGATAGGTGTAAGAACTGAGTCTTAGATGCATTAAAAACAACCATATTATTTTTACCCCAGTCAGAGATACGAGCCAAGTCAGACATTAGGTGTGCCATAGCCTCATCCCTTGTTTGTTGACGTAACTGTTAAGATGGGCGTTGCAGGAACCGAATGGAAAGGTGAAGGGTGGAGTCATCAGCGTATGAGTGGATAGGGTTAGATGTACAGCTTAGAAGATCATTGATGAATAAAAGGAAGAGAGTAGGTGATAGGACAGAGCCCTGAGGAACACCACTGTTGATAGATCTAGGAGAAGAACGATGGCTGTCTACAACAGCGGCAATAGAACGACCAGAAAGGAAGCTAGCGATGAAGGCACAGATAGAAGGATAGAAACCATAGGAGGGCAGTTTGGAAATTAAAGATTTATGCCAGACTCGATCGAAAGCCTTTGAGATGTCAAGTGCAATGGCAAAGCTTTCGCCAAAGTCCCGAAAGGAGGATGACCAGGAGTCTGAAAGGTAGGTGAGAATATCGCCAGTGGAGCGTCCCTGACGGAACCCGTACTGACGATCGGAAAGAAGGTTGTGATAGGAAAGATGCCTTAAAATTTTTCTATTGAGAATTGACTCGAAAACTTGAAATACAGGACGTTAAAGCAATTGGATGATAGTTGGAGGGTTGGGAGTGGTCACCCTTCTTTGGGACTGGCTGAATGAGAGCAAACTTCCAGCAAGAAGGAAAGGTACTAGTTGACAGACAAAAGCTAAAGAGTTTGCCTAGGCAGGGTGTAAGCACAGAAGCACAGTTCTTGAGAACAACAGGAGGGACCCTATCAGGCCCATATGCCTTGTTAGTACTGAGGCCAGTAATGGCAGAAAATACATCAACTGAAGAAATTTTAATGTCAGCCATGAGGAAGTCACAGGGGGGAAGAGATGGAGGAACAGCACCGGAATCGTCTAAGGTGGAATTGGAGGAGAAAGTCTGTGCAAAGAGATCTGCTTTATCAGTAGAAGAAATAGCTACAGAACCATCAGAGTAGAAAAGAGGAGGGAAGGATGATGAGGTAAAGTTGTTAGAAAGATTTTTGGCAAGGTGCCAGAAGGAGCGGGAAGAATTCGAGTTGGAGAGTTGAGAGCATTTAGTATGGATGAAATTATTTTTAGTAGAGCGAAGAACAGACTTAGCACGATTCCGGGCAGAAACGTAAAGATGATGTGATTCAGGGGTGAGTTGGCTCCAGTACCTTTAGTAGGCCCTCTCCTTGTTGTGGACAGCATTAGAACAAGCGTGATTAAACCAAGGCTTTCTTGCGTTAGTCAAAGGATATGAGAAAGGAATGTATGCTTCCATGCCCGAGAGAATAACCTCCGTAATGCGCAAGGCACACTCAGATGGCTCCCGGCCATGGAAGCAATAATCATTCCAGGGAAAATCAAAGAAGTACTGCCTGAGGGCCTCCCAGTCCGCGGCTCCTAAATGCCACAAACGACGTTTCCCTGGAGGGTCTACAGGCCGTACCGGAGTGATAGGACAGGTTAAGGTAATAAGGTTGTGATCGGAGGAGCCCGACAGAGAGAAAAGATTAACAGAGTAAGCAGAAGGATTAACTGTGAGGAAGAGGTCAAGTATGTTGGGGCTCTCTCCAAGGCGGTCAGGGATACGGGTAGGGTGCTGTACAAGCTGCTCTAGGTCATTAAGGATAGAAAAGATGTAGGCTTGTTCACCAGGTGGATCCGTGATAGGAGAGGAGAGCCAAAGGTGGTGGTGAACATTGATATCTCCTAGAATGGAGATTTCAGAGAAAGGAGAAATGGTTAGAATGTGTTCCATCGTAGAAGTAAGATAGTCGAAGAATTTTTGATAGTCAGTAGAATTAGGGGATAAGTAAACAGCACAGATATATTTAGTCAGAGAATGACAGGAAAGCCGAAGCCAGAGTGTAGAGAATTCAGAAGAATCGAGTTCAGGAACACGAGAGCAAGATAAGTCGTTGCGTATATATACACAACAGCCACCTTTGGCTTTGAAATGAGTATAGAGAAAGTAGGAGGATACAGAAAAGCGTTTGCTGTCAGTTGCCTCAGACAGCTGAGTCTCCGTTAGAAAAAGAAGGTGAGGTTTAGAGGAGGAGAGGTGGTGCTCAACAGAGCGAAAGTTAGAGGAAAGGCCGCGAATGTTGCAGAAATGAAGAAGAAGAGAGTCAGACAGTGGTTCCAGGCACCTCGAGTCGTCACCGGGAGAGGGGCGGATGGTGGGGGCATTTATGGTCCCCCCCAATGGGAACTCCGAGGCTTGGTGAAGAGACGCCATTTTTGGTGAATTTTGAATAGGAAGTGTAGTGTGTACTGTGCATGTAGTTTGGTGTAGATAGTTCGAGAAATTTGTACTGGAGAGCATGCTGGCCTACTCTCTGTGTAACTGAGACACTGAAAAAGTTCAGCAAAGGGGGATGGTCAGGAACTAGTCCTGAGGGCTGATGAAACAGGAGCTCCAGCACTCCCTGTCATCAGCTTTCCATCCACCTCGGGAGTACTGCCCTGCTCGACTGGTGCTACAGTCTACTCCATACATATATATATATATATATATATATATATATATATATATATATATATATATATATATATATATCATCCATCATCCAATCTTACGTTGCTCCATGAGGAGCGTAGGAGCCAGGGGCTAGGCAGTTGGTCCTGACATTTAAGATGAGAGTGACCAACCTCACTCATCCCTGAGTGGCATTACGTGAGCAATAAACCCCAACCACTTCTTGGATACAAACCTTCACCGGCTCAATCCGATTGGAGCACAATATTTACCCATTAAAACACCAGGCGCCAAAATTTGGTTATATGGTTACCACCCAGCGTAGTAAATATTTTCCTGGTGTACTGGAAACCATTTGGCTTGTCACTCAGTGCAGTGTCACCCACAGGCGGAAGGGAGAGGAAAGAATGAAGGAAAGATAGAAGAAGATGGTAGGAAATAAGGATGGAGGGATACATAAATATATATATATATATATATATATATATATATATATATATATATATATATATATATATATATACATATACACATATATATATATATATATATATATATATATATATATATATATATATATATATACATATACATATATATATATATATATATATATATATATATATATATATATATATATATATATACATATACATATATACATATATATATATATATATATATATATATATATATATATATATATATATATATATATATATATATATATATATATATATAGCAGCCGTGGCTCGGTGGGTTAGAAAGCTTCACTCAGACCAAAGGGTCGGAGGATCGAATCCGCCCAAGGGTCACTGGTAGACATCAGGAATGGTATCCAGTCATAAAATGCTACACACTCCAATACAAAAGTCCCCTACCCAGGGGCAACGCCTTAGCCCTTCGGGGATACCTGGTGTAAAACCCAATTATATATATATATATATATATATATATATATATATATATATATATATATATATATATATATATATATATATATGGAGCCTCTGACACGGTGGTGAAGTGTGCTTTTTTTGTACACAAAAGAACGAGGGTTCGTGCCCCGCCAGGGTCAAGTATGCTTGCACCCAGTGGGCTTGCGCAGGCCAATTAAACTTGGGTCACAGATTACACACACATCCAATGCCACTTTAAAACTATAATTATACTTTCAAGCACTTCTCACCCTACATACAATCTCAACTAGACAACCTAAGCCACTTGGTAGAGATACATTGGCTGTATCGTCCCCATTTTGGTTGGGATAGGTCGGTCCTGCAGTGGACACTCAAACAGCTGATGAGATGAGAAGATATATATATATATATATATATATATATATATATATATATATATATATATATGCGAAAAAAAAAATTGGCGTATATGGAGACATCTGACTGTTCCCTGTTGTAAGCCCACGTATATTATGATTGAATCAATCAAAACATAGAGCCTGCGCCAGGTGGAACATGATTGGCTGAACTTTTGCTTGGTGGTGAAGCAAATATTCTCATATCATACATCAATGAAGGTTAATAAGTAATAAGTGGTATGAAACAATTTTTAGAGAATACTACTGTATTTAACCTGTACCCTGCTGGGCAAAAAAAAAAAAAAAAAAAAACTGATGCCTCTGTAAACTGGAAGATTTTGGATGTTCTTTTTTCTGGCTAAGTGGGCTTAATACATCAAAATAAGATCCCTGGCACTAATAAAAGTAATCACTAAAGCCAGAAAGTTGGTTGAATCGAGTCAGGTTGGTGCCACACTACCTCTGAAATCTTCGAGGTTACTGAGAAAGCAGAGCTTCTGTGAGCTTGTGAACCAATTTTGGATTTTTTTGGGGTAAATGGGTTTAATTCATCAATATACGATACCTGGCACTAATAAAAGTAATCACAAAAGCCAGAAAGTAGGTTGAACCAAGTCAGGTTTGTGCTACTTGACTTCTGAAATCTTCAACGTTACAGACAAAGCAGTGTGGCTGTGAGCCTGCTAAGACTCACTTGTCTCCTGTGATCCTGATCTGTGTTGTAAGCATAGGGGAGAGGTATCTGAAGTTTGTGAGATACGGTATTACCTTCCATTTTACTTTGGTTGCTTTCAGTGACTTCTCAGTGGTGCAGGACATAGATCTACATCACTGGCATTTTTTAAAGGGATGTAGATCTACGTCGCTAGCGTGGTATGGTTAATAAAGGAACGTGGAGTATAACATAATAATGAGCGTTAGCAATCAGTAAAACCTAAATGGCAACCTAGCACAGCAGCGCTTCAGCTGGTAATTTTGTTTATTCATGATCTTTGAAGCTGCTGAAATGAAGTTTAGTGAATCAGAATAATAGATGTTGACCTGTGACGAAAACAAACGGCAATGCTTTCTTAAACAAATCTAAAATTGGTATTATATTTCATCAATTTCTTTGAGAATTACGCTCTGTGACACATGGTGTCTATTAAAATGCGTAGACAGTAAAAGTAATCCCTCCAATATCCGATGTAATAGGGCCATAGGCAGGTCTGGATACTGGTCCTGTCAGGATATTGGGCCCCAGCTTATGGACTTGTACTTATGGACCCTAACTCAGAGAAACACCTATACAACTCCCTCTGGACATGCATAGCACCTATTTAAGACCCAAATCACACCAATAAGGCACATAAATGACTGAAATAAATGCAAAAGAAGCATAAAATGAGGGTTTAGAGGAAGGTTCATACAATATTAAACATTCTGGTTACTGGCTCCTGGACTGGTACTTATGGACCCTAACCTAGCCTAACTCAGAAAAACACCTTCCTACTGCACATGCATAGCTCCTAACACCCTATTCACACCAATAAAGGACATTAAAGAGTGAAATGAGGTGTTTGAGGTAAGTATAGTATGGAAAAAAGTACAGTATGAAACTTTCTGCCTACTTACAGCAAGTCCATGGCCATCTCGATGAATAACCACCTCCTCTCGGACTCTGATAGTAAGAAGGATTTCCTGAAGCACTTCCAGTACACTGTTCATGAAGTCTTGCACTGAACTTAGTCAATCGCACTCAGAAGTCCGTTCTCTTCACAGTGTGCACCCTTGTTTAACTAATGCTCCATTTTAACTTACTAAGTGTTGCACTCTGCACTCTAACTTTTCCCATTCTTCTAATAATTTTCTAAAGCAAAAACAAACAAGTCTATTTACGTTAAATTTTTTTCCAAGTTAGTCTTTTCACTCACAACTGTAAAACCTTAACACAACACACTGTTTTTTTTACTGCACAACACTGTAAATTCCCGTGTTGGTCTAGTGAAGAAGTTCTTGCCGTTTAATCACTGTCAGAGTCCGAGATGTCACTAGGTTTTTAAAATAACATGGTGTTTTTAAAATAAATACTGAATAAATATTATTTAATTGAAATTAATATTCAATAATATTGAAGAGCAGAGACAATGATTGTCTTGCTACATCAAGCAACGATTACTTTACGCTGACTTGCTACGATTCTCTAAGAACGAGAATTTATAAACTTTCTCAACAGTACACAGCAGAGACTAAGTACTCACAAATGCTGAATTAGTACTGTTAGCCTCTGGAGAAAGTTACTTCAGCCCTGACAATAAATAACTAATACTGACATCAGGTTCTTGCCGATGCTTAAACTCCTAGGTGGCACAACGGATATTAAGTTAATACAACAAGACTGGTCTAAGTACCAGTTATGAAAGCAAACGTTTATGCAAGCTAGGAGCTATATGGAAAATAAGCTTAATTTGGAGAAATGAAACAAGATTTTACTTTACATTGAGCTCAAGAAAAAGAACTGTTAAATTTATTGATTACAAAAAAATAAATTTAACGTTACAATTCAAATCAAATTAATGAGACGCACTCACTCTCACACAAAAGCTAAATACTTACGCCTAGGGAAAAAACACCTTAACTAAACTCTTAAAACTAGGATTATACAAAAAGGAAATACCAGTCGATGAATGCTATGTATCACCCGGGGGGTGGGAGTACGGGGATTAACTGTACTAGTGGAGCTTGGGGTGCTAGCTGACCTCTCACACTTCTTGAGCACAGAACCTTTCTCCGTCACAGCAAACACTTGACTGCCTTCAAAATACATTGTATGGGCAGGACGCACAAGCCACCGGAAGAAGGCATGGCTAACGGTTTAGGCAAGCAGAGGCGAACAATAAAGAAACAATTGTATCGCTCAGTAGAGCACTTAGTGACGTGCATTAAATCAGTCACCCTTGAAAGTGACGAATGTTTTGAAAAGTATACTCCGAAATGGAGAGAGAAACGGTTAACTGAGTGATACACAGTGAGTTTTCCACTAATAGTTCGTGGCTTCTCACAAAAGGGAAATGTCACAAATTGATTCGTGACATTACTCCCCTACAAAATTAAATTTTTTCCTTATGGGAAAAAATTTGTGGATATATATATATGTACACATCCTAAGTCATTCACACAAGATTCACACTGTGGTGTGTGTGCTATCCTGCTACAGGAGAAAGTCGCAGTCGCCAGTGAGCGAAAAAACCTCGTATTTACGTTAATAGAAGCTAGCTTGAGGGAAAAACTCCGTGATGACGGTGAAAATCCTGTACTCAGGTCAAACTGAGCGAAAAGTCGCTACATTTACACTGACAACTAATTGTTGTATAGTGTGATGTATGTAATACACGGTGTAGGTGTGACAGTTGTAGTGTGACTGTACCTATGTGTAAAAAGACACAATAATAATAATATGACGACGACGAAGGCAGAGGAGAAGAGGCGGCAGCATGCGGCAGACGATCAGCTGGGCCGCACAGCAAAACTGCTACACCCATTGCTGAACCTGCAAAACCAATTAAGGTGGAGCATCAAAAGTGTCAGTGAGACAAAATTCTTATTAAGTTACA
Source organism: Coenobita brevimanus (assembly GCF_032717465.1). Taxonomy (NCBI): domain Eukaryota; kingdom Metazoa; phylum Arthropoda; class Malacostraca; order Decapoda; family Coenobitidae; genus Coenobita; species Coenobita brevimanus. The sequence goes on along the minus strand of NC_137006.1, from coordinate 19,208,367 downwards.
ATTACTCTCTCTGCCTAGCAATCAGAACATGCTACGAAAAGTACACTCGAGGTCGCCATTAATTTTAGCACACGATTATGGTCGGCAAGTTGAGAATCCTTGTGCAAACTCGGGTCTTCCATAGCCTCGAACTGCACACGGGTCCTCAACCTGTGCCTTAACCTACAGTTCTTATATTAATATCGGGAAGCTGAGAATCCTTGTGCAAACTTGGGTCTTCCATAGCCTCAAGTCGCCTCTGCGGAATTCTCACTTCCCCCCTAATCTACAGTACTTATATTAGTATCAGGGAGCTGAGAATCCTTGTGCAAACTTGGGTCTTCCATAGCCTCAAGTCGCCTCTGCGGAATTCTCACTTCCCCCTTAACCTACAGTACTTATATTAGTATCGGGAAGCTGAGAATCCTTGTGCAAACTCGGGTCTTCCATAGCCTCGAGTCGCCTCTGCGGAGTTCTCTCTCGAACTTCCCCCTTAACCTACAGTACTTATATTAGTATCGGGGAGCTGAGAATCCTTGTGCAAACTTGGGTCTTCCATAGCCTCAAGTCGCCTCTGCAGAGTTCTCTCTCGAACTTCCCCCTTAACCTACAGTACCTCTATTAGTACCGGGAAGCTGAGAATCCTTATGCAAACTTGGGTCTTCCATAGCCTCAAGTCGCCTCTGCAGAGTTCTCTCTCGAACTTCCCCCTTAACTTACAGTACTTATATTAGTATCGGGGAGCTGAGAATCCTTGTGCAAACTTGGGTCTTCCATAGCCTCAAGTCGCCTCTCAACTTCCCCCTTAACTTACGGTACATAATATTTATGTACAGGCCCTGGACATAATGTGTCCTGTGGGGCCAATGGGCGAGATGTAAGGTCTGCACCCACTTCACCACTACCCTGTCTCTCAACTGACTCAGAGATTACAGGTGTGGTTACAAATGGCACAGGAAGGGCATGTCCCTGATTAGTGGTGATATTTTGGCACACACTGCAGGAACGGACAAAACTATCTATGTCTCGTCCCATCCCTGGCCAGAAAAAGTCAGCTCGGATACGGCCCTGGGTCTTCCTTTTCCCCATGTGACCTCCTGAGGCTGAACAATGACCCCATTGTAACACTGCTAGGCGGTACTTGGCGGGAACGGCAAACTGCAGTCGAACCTCGCCCTCGGGTGTTCGTGACTCACGGTAGAGCCGTCCTTGTTTGCGAAGGAACTTGGCTCGACCTCCCCGTGAATACTTAATCACTCGACCCTTTTGTTTGTTCTGCACGGCAGCAGGTGTCGGGTCAGAATGTTGTTCTTGCACAACAAGTTGACTACACATCAGAACTTGCGGCGATTCAATGATCACTGGGGTGACACAGTCTGGAGCCTCAGTCATGGCTCGTGTTACCGCAGCAGCCGAAGTCTGAGTAGCGCCATCATCAGAGCAACTATCTTGACTCCATGAATATTTCCAATGATGAGTTCAAATAAAGGTTCTGGCATGACAACTGCAAGTGTCGTACCAGTATAAAATGGAGATGCCACCTGGATACGTGCCTCAGGGAACAATCTCACTGATCCATCAATAAGGCTTGCATGGATCTGTCGACCTGTATACTGCTCAGGCCGAACTAGACTCTGCTTGGCAGAGCAACCTGACGAACCATTGTCTCTCAGGACCTTCACAGGAATGTCTCCCACAAACCCTGGCTGAACAAGGAAGGTACTGTCACCTGTGGGAGGGCTGTGGAGGAAGCAGCTAGCCACTCATGAGGCTGCTGAATTGATGTGGCAAACATTGTGCCTTGTGAATTATATTGGGAAGATGGAACATTGGCCATCTGTGGAGGGGGGTTCACTGTCACTGTGGGACTAGTGAACTGTGGGGAAGTACCCACACTGGTAGGGACGTGACCACCGTGCTGCTGCTGAGGAATGAAGGCTGCATTTGCTTCCTGCCTCTTTTGAGCTGGTGGTGAAAAAGTTTGTCCCGACGGTCGGTTGCGTGGCTGATACTGCTGCTGGTCAGGGTACTTGTTGTACCGCTTCCACTCAGGCTGCTGTGTATTTTGCCCCTGGTCCTTCTGTGGTTTTGGACCTTGGCCATTACTCTGAGAACGGCCTTGGTGCTGGGATTCAGTCTGAGACGGCTTCCCAGACTTGGCAGTATCTTTTCTGCTCCAGGTGTTTTGCTTACGAGCTTGATACCCGTATGCAGTAAAGAATGCGTCAGCCTTCTCTGCCATTTGGCTGGCATCTTTCACCTGGCAGATCTTAAGCTGTGCTATGAGCTCAGCAGGCCACGACCTCTCTAGCTGTGTACGCAGCATAAGGTCAATTATCCCCTCACACGTGGAAGGAGTTTCATCTTTCTCCATCCACTCATTTAAGTAAGCTGTGAGACGATCAAGGAACTGAACAGCTGTCTCCTTGTCTTGGAGACGAGCTCGCATGAACTGAACTTTGGCGTCGTCTACTGTGAGACCATACGCCTTAATGAGTGCAGCTTTCATCATCTCATATGTGAGATTGTCTCCACGAATTCTGTGGAGAATATCGAGGGCAAGGCCCTCAAATAGGCTAAGAAACTGAAGCCGCTTAGCTGCCTCATCCAGTTGATACATGTCTGCCATGTCCTCAAAACGAGCTATGTACGGCTCGATTTGCTCGCTTTCCTTGTATGAAGGAAGCTTGATGCGTGAGGTCGCCAGGACATGTGCAGGGAGAACGCTCGTGGAGCTTGGACCAACTGCAGCAGACGTGTCTGAAGCCAAGGAATCTCGCTTGAGCTTCAGCACTTCAAGTTCATGTCTCTCGCGTGCTTCTCGCTCGGCACGTTCGTGTTCTCGTTCTTTGTCTCGCTGTTCACGCTCGTATTCGCGCTGTTCTCGCTCGTGTTCGCGTTGGATTCTACGCTAGTCACGAGCATCTTTCTCACGTTCTTGCTCGTAATTGAACCGTGAGAGAACGTAACTCTGTATTTTCTCTGGGTCAGTGAGACCCATATCTTTGGCTTCCTGTACATAAGCACTGGCTGCCATTGCGCTAATTTATTAAGCAAACGAAACTGAGTACTGACTGCTTCGCAAACGAATGCTAATAATACAAATAAAGAATACAGACACAAGTTAGTGGTGACCAGTCTTATCTAGTTAACTGGCAAAAAATAAATCAAAAATGTAAATGATAAACACAATGGGTACAGCGACTTCCCAGGAGCGAATAAAATCGTCTGGCATTACCAAGAATAAACTAGAGTTAAGTACTCTATGGATTAATAAAGCAAAAATTCACTTGCTAAATTAACGGTAAACACCAGTAAACTTGTGCCTATAAACTTTAATTATAAATACCTAAATATGAATGAGTGAGCACTATCTCGTGAATAGCTTTATAGCTAGGAGTTAATATCCTGGAATGAGGTCGCCAATTGTCACGGGGTTTTTATAGTATCACGGTAATTTTGGAATAAATGCTTAAATAAATATTATTTAATTGATATTAATATTCAATAATATTGAAGAGCAGAGACAATGATTCTCTTGCTACATCAAGCAACGATTACTTTACGCTGACTTGCTACGATTCTCTAAGAACGAGAATTTATAAACTTTCTCAACAGTACACAGCAGAGACTAAGTACTCACAAATGCTGAATTAGTACTGTTAGCCTCTGGAGAAAGTTACTTCAGCCCTGACAATAAATAACTAATACTGACATCAGGTTCTTGCCGATGCTTAAACTCCTAGGTGGCACAACGGATATTAAGTTAATACAACAAGACTGGTCTAAGTACCAGTTATGAAAGCAAACGTTTATGCAAGCTAGGAACTATATGGAAAATAAGCTTAATTTGGAGAAATGAAACAAGATTTTACTTTACATTGAGCTCAAGAAAAAGAACTGTTAAATTTATTGATTACAAAAAAATAAATTTAACGTTACAATTCAAATCAACTTAATGAGACGCACTCACTCACTCACACAAAAGTTAAATACTTACGCCTAGGGAAAAAACACCTTAACTAAACTCTTAAAACTAGGATTATACAAAAAGGAAATACCGGTCGATGAATGCTATGTATCACCCTGGGGGTGGGAGTACGGGGATTAACTGTACTAGTGGAGCTTGGGGTGCTAGCTGACCTCTCACACTTCTTGAGCACAGAACCTTTCTCCGTCACAGCAAACACTAGACTGCCTTCAAAATACATTGTATGGGCAGGACGCACAAGCCACTGGAAGAAGGCATGGCTAACGGTTTAGGCAAGCAGAGGCGAACGATAAAGAAACAATTGTATCGCTCAGTAGAGCACTTAGTGACGTGCATTAAATCGGTCACCCTTGAAAGTGACGAATGTTCTGAAAAGTATACTCCGAAATGGAGAGAGAAATGGTTAACTGAGCGATACACAGTGAGTTTTCCACTAATAGTTCGTGGCTTCTCACAAAAGGGAAATGTCGCGAATTGATTCGTGACACGAGAGTATCACTGGCAGGTGACCTAGGGGTGCGTCGCTGGGTCATGGTGATGGCGTACCCACTGCAGATGACTCTGAAGACAGACACAAACTCACGTCGAGCGATGACTGGGCTGTGGCTCGGAGCATGAGGGCCTGTCTTGGGGAGGCAACGGAGTGGAGCCAGGGCTGGGCACAGCGGGGGTCACGGGCCTGAAAAAACTGTCAATCGTTGATTGACGCAAGGACCGACGATTCTGACGATTGATGATCCGCTGCCTGAATGCATGCACTTCCTCCACAAGTCCCAAGGGCCCCATCTCCCTGTCGCAGTCCGGGTGTTCCAGGTAGTCAAGGACGAACTCTAGGTGTTCCCGGAGTGCGCTCAGCTTGGGGATGGCTGGAGTAGTGTCCTGCTGAGAGGAGTCCACATCATTGTTGCCTTCTTCATCGGAATCTTCAAGCTCGGTACTGACACCTGCAACTGAAGACGCGATCTCGATATCAGACAATGTCTGATACCCAGGATCGCCCTCGTCGTCATCCAACCACTCACGCACATCGTCCACATCAACATCGTCGCCATGCGTACGTAGCCGTGCATGGAAGTCATCCACGTCAAACCCTAGAAAATCTTACTCCACATCTGTTCTGAGAAGCAGATGAGACCAACCATTTTCTAGAGTCTTGACAGGGACTTCCTTCCATGCACTGGCCCAGTTGTAGAGTGCAGACTTGATGTTGTAGCAGCAAAGGTTTTCCAAAGTCTGCTGGCCTCGTGTGTCCCGTCCCTCCCTGTGCTCATCCTCGTCCTCGAGAACAACCATCACCTCGTCCAGGAACTTCTGGCGGTATAGGCGCTTTGTTGCCATGATCACTCCTTGGTCCATTGGTTGGATGAGAGCAGTCGTATTAGGTGGCAGAAACATGCACCTAATCTGGCCATTCTCAGCCACCAAGTCCTTGTCGCATGGGTGGGCAGGTGCATTGTCGAGGAGAAGGAGGGCCTTTACCTGGTCGCGCGGGATTCCCAGTGTCTTCGTCTGGTAATTGATGACCTCCTTGACGAAGTGGCGGTGGAACCAGTCTTTGAAGATCTGGGCTGTAAACCATGCCTTCAAAGAATGGTACCAGACGACAGGAAGGACATCCATCACCCCACAAAGACACCGAGGCTGCTTTGCACGGCCAACAACAATGGGCTTAAGCCGGTGCATGCCGTTAGCATTGGCACAACACAAAGCAGATATCCATTCCTTGGAGAGCTTGCGGCCAGGTACACACTTCTTCGTCTCCTTGGCTAGAGTGTTCATTGGCAAAGAGCGATAGAATAAACCAGTTTCGTCAGCATTGTACACTTGACCGAGAATGAGGCCCTCCCTGTCGATCAAGCCCTTCACCTTGTGCCGAAACTCGTCAACTTCATCCTCGTTAGCGTCCAAAGCTTCTCCATGAGCTTTATGGTTGGTAAGGCCATGCCGTAACTTGAACGCGAAGAGCCAACCCTCGGATGCCTTGAAGTCTAGGGCGTCGTGAAGCCTGGCGAACTTCTCAGCAGCAGCCTTCAGCTCTGTTCCACATACCATCACACCAGCAGCACATTGCTGTCGATAACAAATCAACGTGGAGCGGTCGATTTCAACAAACTTGGGAGTAAACATCACCTTCCTCTCCACATTGCATTTGCTTCTCGACAAGAAGTCAGCCGTGTACTGCATGAGTTTGTCTTGGGATCTCTTGATATTGAATAAAGTAGATCGGGCCAGGTTGAACTCGCGGAGGATGCGGGAAGAAGTCCACCCCGCATCTACTTTCTCCAATATCTCCCGTTTCTTCTCCAGAGTCAACACCACTCTCTTCCTCTTCTCAGGCCACGGAGCCATCATCACACACACTAATAGGAGGCCTGAGAGCAGCAGGAGTGCCTGCAGCAGGTAAGGCACCACCACAAAAGCGAGCACGTGGGCAGCCATAACGACGAGCGTGCACTTGCGGCAAGAGACAGGCTTAAAGTGGGGAGGATGCTGCGGCGCTCTATCAGACGTCGGAGGAATGATGCGCCACAACAAAGCTGTCCCATGCCGTGCGCGGCAAGTTCAAATTACGGGCGGGAATTTTTTTGTTTTGTTTTGCGGTTTTCGGACCATTTTGGGAATGTTGGATCCCGGGACGATTATGTCCGGTTAGTGGGGATGTTCGGATATTGGGCGTTCGGATATTAGAGGGATTACTTACTAATTTATTTGTTGCCTTCTTACCTTTAATATTTCTACTCAATATTATATATTGAAATAGGAAGAGAGAGGACTGCGCTAGGTCAGAAAGGCTTTGTAGCACATGGGAGATGGAGATGGAGAGGAGGGACAGCAAGCACTTGGGAAAAAGAGAGGAAGGAGAGACAGTTGAAGAGATGAATAAAATAGGAGTATTATTTATCTGTTTGTCATATATAGGTCACACATGTTATTTTGGAGAGAACATTATTTTATTATGATATGGGGAATGAATATTTTGTCATAGGAAATATTCTTACTGTATATTATTATGATTTTATTGCATGCCTACTGATGATGAGATATATAAGACATGAATCATTATCAACATTAGTGACAAATATACTCATATGTTTCGCAAAAAACAAACTCTCATAATTGATTACCAGGCTTTCCCTGTATTCATTTTCACTGCATTTGATAACATGTCCAGTTGAATGACTGATATGAATTTCCTTTGAAAAGATCAAAGGAGACAAAACCGTTGTGCGATATGTGTTGGAATCAGTGCTGTGCTTATCTCACAGCTTTATTGCACACGGTATACATCCTGGCAATCAATAGTGAATGCCTGTAAGTGATACACAACTAAACTATGCAACATATCAAAGCAAGCATATGAGTTTAAAGCCCCGTCGACACTATTGGGCAGTGCCCGGCGGCCACGAGTGATAAGCCCGTCATTGTACACTTTGTGGCAACTTTAACGGGCAAACCAGCGAACAGCCAGTGCCCTTAGTTGGCCGAAATCACCAGGCACTTCCCAGTGGTTTGAAGCCAGGCATAGGACGACGACCCTGCCATCCTAGTGACACTTTAACCAGATTATTTTTCTGCACTCTCTACTTTATTTAATGTTTTACAGTTGCATCAATTATTATGCTATACTGAGCTATTGCTTTTTCTTGTCAGCTGTGTTGCGCATGGTGATATTGTACTCAAGCGCTGCCGACCACCTACTGACAACTGGTTGACTTTACTGCTTGATCAGCTACTCAGCAGTGTGGAGAACATCACAGACATACCCGAATGACTGTGCTCGATGAGGGCACAGTCCGCCAGTCAATGCTCGATAGTGTGGAAGGAGCTTAACAACCTTAATCCGGGAAGTGACTAGCGTCAAGCAATTACGTATTGAAATGAGGGCTGCCAGTGTTAACTGACACTAGTTACATTTGGTAACCTCTTCATTTCACTGTCTTCAGTGTTGTCTCTTTCCTACCCTTACCTCCAGGCAATGTGAAGGATGGATCGGTGTTTGTTAGGTGATGCAAATAAGAACCGGATATTTAGTTACCTAGTCCCTGTTTGATGTTATCAAACGATGTTCTATGCACCTCATGAACGTGAAAGTAACAGGTGGAGCTGCTGGGAAGGAATTGAAGGTAACCGTCTCACAATATATGAATGTTACCGATTATTTGACTATATTTTTGCGTTTCTTATGCAATACTGAAATGAAACCCATGGTATTGTCTGTGGAAATGTGAGCGATACTTAACCCTAAATAGGTATCCCTGGATCCAGTTGGTACCACAGTGATTTGGGACTTCGAACTCCCGCCAATAACACGTTAATAGAAGCATTCATAGCAACACTGGCATGCATGACCGGCAGTCCTGGACCAGGTGCGAGAGGGAGTACTCGTGATCCTCACATCCTCTGTATATTTACGTCGTGGTGTGTAGTAACGGTTCTGTTTAGAGCCAGGGTTACCGATAGTGAAGTAGACCTTATTTGTCAAAAATATTTTGACAGCCATTACATACACTTGTGTGCTAATCTACTGAACATCAGTGTCTAGAGCTGAAATATGGTCTGATATTACTAGCCATAACATCTAACAGTGTGTGCGTGGCTAATTTGTGTGTGTGTTTTTTTTCTATTTTTTCTACCAGTCGTCATAAGTCATTATGTCACGGTCAAGACCACGGGCGTTGACTGACAAGGAGTTGGAGGATATGGTCAATAGTACCATTTTCCATGAGGAAATTATAATGGAACCCCTAGATAGCCACGATATTGACATGGATCATGGTGAAGACCCAGAGACTGTGATAACATGTACTGAAAATGTGGGAGATACAGGTATGTCTGTGATTGATGTTATAGTGACGCCACAAAAGGCACCTAATACTAGTGTGATGCCACAAGAGGCAGTGCCAGGCCCCTCAACGTCAGGGAGTGGCTCAGCAGTGCCAGGCCCCTCAACGTCAGGGAGTGGCTCAGCAGTGCCAGGCCCCTCAACGTCAGGGAGTGGCTCAGCAGTGCCAGGCCCCTCAACGTCAGGGAGTGGCTCAGCAGTGCCAGGCCCCTCAACGTCAGGGAGTGGCTCAGCAGTGCCAGGCCCCTCAACGTCAGGGAGTGGCTCAGCAGTGCATGCAGTAACAGGTAACTACCGTACATAGTTTTATTGATAAGAAAATTATAAATATACGTATATGTATTATGCACATGTTGTAATGACACAATATAGATGTGTATGAACAAATTCACATACAAAATGCATTACAATACATTATATGTTTTGGTTTTGGTTACCCTTCGGTCTCGAGTCAATCCATTTCAGCTCCTCAACTGTCTCTCCTTTCCTTTATTTTCCCTCGTGTTTGCTGTCCCTCCTCTCTATCTCCTTCTCCCTTGCACTACAAAGTCTTTCTGGCCTAGCGCAGTCTTCTCTCTTCCTCTTTCAATATATTATATTGAGTAGAAATATAAAAGGTAATAAGGCAACAAATAATTTAGTACTGATTTAACTGCCTGTGCATTTTAATAGACTCCATGTGTCACAGAGCGTAGGGTAATAGCCTTGGAAACTGACGAAATATATCAATTGTAGATTCGTTAAAGAAAGCATTGCCGTTTCTCCTCGTTAAAGATCAACATCTATTAGTCTGATTCACTAGACTTCGTTTCAGCAGCTTCAGTAATCATGAATAAACCAGCTGATGTGCTGCTTTTCTTTACTAGATTGCCAATTAGGTTTTACAGAATGCTTACGCTCATTGTTATATTCCACCATAGTTCATTAAATACTGTAGTATTCTCTAAAAATTGTTTCATACCACGTACTACTTATTTACCTTCATTTGCATATAATATGATGACATTATCTGCCTCATCACCACGCAAAAGTTCAGCCAATCACGTTCCACCTGGCAGAGGCTCTAGGTTCCGAGTGATTCATTCATAATATACGTGGGCTTACTACAGGGAACAGTCAGATGTCTCCATATACACTAGTATTTTTTTCGGACTTTCTACTTGCCCAAATTTACGTATATGTATATACAGTATATGTATTTATATTCAGATTTATATTCAGCAAGAGAGAGAGAGAGAGAGAGAGGAGGCAACAGTCAGAAGGAAAGAAACCTACTCCACGAGGATATAATCATGCTCCGATGATTGAAGGAGAAGCAAAATTACTTAAAAATGAATTTAAATCAAATTTTCATCATGATAGACACACATTTATTCAGATAAGTTACTTTTCCTCTGGGTTCTCGCGCTCTCTCCTGCACGGTGCTCACAATCCATTAGCGGGGCTCGCCCCCAGGTTGAAAACCATTGGATTACATTATGGAAAGGGAAGACCAAAGACTGAGAACCTGCAAAATATTTCCTTCCCAAACAAAAGTATACAAAAAGAATCTTATTTTAAGATTCTTTCATTTCAGATTGTCCCGAGATATTGCGTTTAAAAGCTAATACTCATAGGCAGCGAGAATGACAAAATAAGGAAGACAGTTTCTGAGCTAACCTGCTGCATACTGTACATGAAACACTGCTAGAAGGCTGGACGGTAAAGGGCTAAGAGTCTGTAGCTAGAATGGTGCTGTGTTGCCAGTTTTACTATGTACATGGGAGACAATGTTCTGGGCCTCTTCTTTCTTGTTGACGATATATATATATATATATATATATATATATATATATATATATATATATATATATATATATATATATATATATATATATATAAGTGAATTACTGTATATCCTTTCACCTCCTCTTTAACCCAAGATCCCTCATTTCTCCTCCACTATGTCTTCTCACCATGTTCTTGGTATCCCTCCTACTTTTCATGAAAGTGTGCAGTAAAAACGTCTTTTACTACTATACTCTTGCTATCTCCAGACGATTTTTATCAGCTTAGTTGAATCTTATTATATTGGTGAAATCAGCTGTAGCCTCATTAATCCTTTAAATACTAAAAACATTCTTAAATGTAACGTCGTCTGCAGGTAGACAGAATAAAATATACGTCATCGTATTGAATGGGTTAATCCTTTCAACTCGTTCCCAGTCTCCCGCACCTCATTCTCTCTGAAGACTCTTGAACAAGCACATGCTACCATAGTAACGTGTCATGCTCGACGTGATACCTTAAGTCTTTTATTACAGCTGACCCCAGACGGTTTATTGCAAACGGTAGTGTGTCATACTAGACTGAGGGTTAATAATTTTGTCACCTTTAACATTATTGGCCATAACAACTCGAGCATTTTATTGCAGCTAACGTCAGTCGATTTCCATTAAAAGAAAATTACCTGTGGAAGTCTCAGAGAGCTAATTTTCCTCTATACTTTCTCCTCGCTCTCGGTCTCCTTCCCCTCATTCCCCCGTGAGACTGCTAATGAAAATGGCACAAGTCAATACACTCAGCAAATTCTTTTCATGGTATTGCACCGGAGTTGAAGTCATGCGACGCTAAATGCAGGTAAGTTTGTCAATAGAGAAAAATAGCTTCATGCAATCGTACAATATGCATGGCCTGTTTTTTCAGGATCTCTGGGTCTCGTTACTTCTTTCTGCTTAACTAGTTTTTCTTGGGTTGTAAAATATGCTCGTGGATATTCCTGGTCTCCTCATGCAATTTTAGTCACCTTAGGGGAAATTTATTGTACCCAGGCGTTAACGAGGGCAAAATAAAAGGCCCAACTCAAAAAGTATCTCCCCTCAGCTGAATGAATTAATTCTGAAGGCAGTAGCTTTGAAATGAGAGCCGCCCGCGGGTTAGTGTTGGTGTTCTGTCTATCTGTCTATTGCCAGACGCCTTAATCCCGTACGGGGTGGCCACCAACAAATCGCCTCCACGTCACCCTGTCTCCCGCCATTTCAATGCCCTGCTCCCAACTCACACCCCCTTCTCTCATATACCTCTCCACTTCATCCCTTCATCTCATCCTCGGCCTCCCCCTCCCTCTCCCCCCCTCCACCTCATTCACATACACTCTCCTCGTCAGTCTCTCTCCCTCCATCCTCTTCACATGGCCAAACCACCTCAGTATGTTCCTCCTAACGCTTCCTATCACATCCACATCCACACCACAACGCTCCTTTATATCCTCATTTGTCAGCCTGTCTCTCCATGTGACTCCACAGGCTTCTCTTAAATAACTCATTTCCACTGCTCTCACTCTTGACTTGTGTCTTTCCAACAACGTCCAAGCTTCACTTCCATACGTTAGAGTTGGTATCACAATACTGTCATGTAGTAACTTTTTCACTTCCATGCCCACTTCCCTGTTTCTTCTCACTGCTTTAAAAAAAAACAGCAACCTTTCTTCCCTCTTGCACCTTTTCAAGCACTTCACCCTCCAAACTTCCATTCTTACTCATCACACTCCCCAGGTACTTAAACATACTCACATTTTCCATTTCCTCACCATCCAACCTCACTGTACATTCACTGACTTCACCTCTCACAAAGACCATCACTTTACTCTTCCCTACATTCACCTTTAGATTCCGTTTCTTACATCCCAAAGCAAGCCTTGCAGCTCCCCTTCGTCTTCACTTAACAACACAGTGTCATCTGCAAATAACAATACAGGGAGTTTCCAAACACTACCCTCTCTCACTAGGGCCACTCCAATATCCACTGCCCTACCTTGTATATCTTTTATTACCCCATCCATGTACAGTTTGAACAACCATGGAGTCATGACACATCCCTGTTTCAACCCAACCTTCAAAGAGAAAAATACACTCAGTTCACCATCCACACGCACTGCAGCCTTAGCACCATCAAACATATTCATCGCAGCATTCAACAACTTCCTATCTACTCCATATATTCTTAATACTTTCCACAATCCTTGTCTATCCACCCTGTCATATGCTTTCTCCAAAAACATGAAGGCTGCATACAACTTCTTTCCCTTCTCTAGAAACTTTTCTACTAAAGATCTAAGAATGAATATCTGATCTACACAACCTCTTCCCATCCTAAAGCTTCCCTGTTCTTCTCCAACTCTTTCCTCTGTTATTTCCCTAAATCTGTCAATAAGAATCCTACCATACACTTTTCCTGTTACACTGAGAAGACAAATACCCCTATGATTACCACACACTTCTTTTTCCCCTTTTCCTTTGTATAAGGGAATAATTATGCCTGACTTCCAATCCTCCGGGACTCTACCTTCCTCCCAGGCCAATCTGCACATCTTCCACGTCCATTATACTACTATCTCTTCCCCATGCTTCAGCATTTCACCACACACTCCATCAATTCCTGGGGCTTTCCCCGATTTGAATTTCTTCATTGCTTCCACAACTTCTATCCCACTTATTTCTCCCTGTCTTCTCACCTCTCTCCTTCTCCCAGCCATTCCCCAGCCACTTATACTCGCATTACTTCGATTCTCTGTGTTCAACAATTCCTTAAAGTGTTCTCTCCATCTACTCATTTTTTCTCCCTTATCTATAGGAATCTACCATTTTTATGTTTCACTCCCCTACTAACTTCACTGCCACCCTGTCTTACTCTCTTTACCTCTTTCCAGAACATTTTCTTACAGTCCGTGCACTTTACACTCAAATTCCTTCCAAATTCCTCATCTACTCTCTTCTTACTCTCTTACTAATCTTTTCACCTCTCTGTTCTTTTCTACATAGAACTCTCTTCCACCTCTCAACTTCTTCCACGCCCCTGTTTCTCATCCATTCATTGTACACTCTCTTCTTCATTCCACCATGCTGTTCCTTGCACCCCCTTCCATCTTCTCTTCACCCGACACACCACAACACATGCTGCACACATATTTCTTCTGTGAATGATTTGCGTACACCTTCCACGTCCTCCACCGGCTCCAATTCATATTTACCCAATCGTTCCTCCACTTCTCTCTTATATTCTGCCTTTTTCTCATCCTCTTGTAACCTTTCCACACCCCTTGCAACTACTCCTTCCTCCCGTCCTTCCCTTCTTCTATTTCTCCATCTTACTTGGATCTTGATTCTGGCCACCACCAAGTAGTGGTCAGAAAGTCCATTCCCCCAACCTCTATAAGCTCTTCCATCCATTACACATCTTCGCATCCCTTCATCCACACACACATAATCAATCATTGCCTTCCTTTCATTCAGTCCTTCACCCACCCTTCTCATCACTCGCCATGTATACCTGTGCCTGAAGAGGGTATTTGCTATCACGAACCCCCTCCCGGTACAAATGTCCACTAACACACTGCCATTCTCATCTATCTCAGCAGGCACACTCCACTCACCAACTGTTCCATCCACCTTCACATTCCCTATTTTACCATTCACATCACCAGGCAAAAACACACTCACATTCCTTCTAAACTTTTCCATGCACACTTCCACATTTGTCCAGAACTCTTCTCTCACTCTGCTTGCACGATCTTGTGTTGGCACATACACGCACACAATCGCCCACATTTGTATTCCAACTTTCAATCTTACCTACACAATCCTTTAGCCAACTGATCCATACTCTCTTATGTTCTTCTTCCATCTTTTACTGACAACAATACACACTCCTTCTTTTGCCCTCTCATTCTCACCTACTCCTGCACATTTACCCCATCCATACTCCCATTCTTTCACACTCTAACCTCGCCATTTAGTTTCAGTTACTCCACATACATCCACTTTCGCACCCTCAAGCACCTGGACAATCTCTCTCTCTTTCACCTCATCATTCGCACCCCTTACATTCCACGTCGCGATCCGTGTCATGTCCTTTGTCCGGTCCTTGGTCGTCGTCTTTTGGTCAGTCCGTGTCCGAGGCTTCTTGTTCGTCTTTTTAGTTAGCTGTTTTCCGAGGAGTTAATTCCTCTAAAGGATAGTGGAGCTGATTTTGAAGAAAATATAAGTATTTTTGAAAAATGAAAATGTATGAAGACGTAGGAAGAGTGCCAAAAGCTTAGGAATAAAGGAGAGACAAAGCACATGTAACCTCATCTCTGCATTATGCCTCTCACTGTGGAGTGTGTAATAGTTATATGATAACCAAGACACTTATCCTTAAATAACTATAGCATAATGTCACCTGCTTGAGTAGAAAAGAAAATAAGTACGAAGGGACTGGGTTACATCCACCTCCTTCCTCCCTTCCTTCCTTCCTCATTTGGCATAAGGCCATCCCAAATGCCTTCATACATTTTTATATATTTTTTTTTGTATTTGGTTCCGGGAATTTTTTTGTTTATGATAAGAATAATAGTACGGTACTGCTACTACTGCTGCTACTGCTACGACTACTACTACTACTTCAGCTACTATTACTACTACTAGCAATAATAATAATAATAATAATAATTATTATTATTATTATTATTATTATAATTATAATAATTATAATAAAAACTACTACTACTAGTAGTAATAGTAGTAGTAGTAATGATGATGATGATGATAATAATAATAATAATAATTATTATTATTATTATTATTATAATTATAATAACTAGAAGCCACCACAAAGGGGGAATCACATCAGCCGCGAGCCGATACATATCTTTCGGAGCATGGAATATGACCTTGACCTTGCCCTTTTTTCACCAATTTCGAACTCGTAGGAGAAATATATATCTACTACACACCTGTAAAATTTTCTCATATCTTGAGTGGTTGTGGAGTTATTGTGGTAAGACACACATCTCTTGACCCACTTTCACCAGTTTGGAACTCGTGACCGATTTTTTTATTTTTTATTTTTCACCTGCTACACTCCTGTAAAGATTTCTGATGATATTTTGAACAGTTCCAAAGCCATAGTGCTAACAGACACACAAACACACAGACAGAGAAACAAACTGAAAACAATACCAGCTTCGCTATCGTGGCTGGTAATAATAATAATAATAATCTATCTATCTATCTATATACCTAGGCTGCTTCCCCCAAGGAAAGGGAGGTAGCCGAGACAGGACGACACACTCCCCATTTACTCATCCATTCAAACACATTCATTCGCATCTTAGCCCCAAAGGGGAGAATGGACAGATCCTCACCGCACCATACCGCACAAGGGTCAACTGCGCCATGCAATCAGTGACATCCGCAGCAGGGCCCGACAGCAGAACTGGTTAACCCCTGCCACATCATAACAGACCCATCCCCTTACCTGCACCTGACCTGACTAGCTGATCAGACCAAATGCGGGAGAATATCCCCTCAGGGCTGCGTCATCACTTATTCATTCACAATTTCTCTCCATTTATTTCTGTCACGCACAGCCACTCTTCCTTGCTCAACAGACATCCCTCTCGCATCCAACGCTCTCTTCACACTGTCCATCCATCCTATTCGTGGTCTTCCTCTCAGCCTTACACCTCTCACATCAGATCTAGTTATCTTTTTCACCAATCGCTCATTATCCATTCTCTCCATATGCCCAAACCATCGCAACACCCTTTGCTCAGCTCTACCAGCCATCTCCTGAACAACTCCAGTTCTCCTTCGCACTTCATCATTTCGCACCCGATCCATACGCGTCACTCCACACATACTCCTCAGACACCTCATCTCCATTACATTCAAACTTTTCCTCTCTGCTACACCCATGTTCCATGTTTCAGCCCCATATAATGCAGTCGGTACCACAACACCCTCATACAGCCTTCTCTTTACATCCATTCTAAGCGAACGACATTTAAACACTTTTTTCATTCCTCCCAGCACCTTTCCTACTTCATTTATTCTAAACTTCACTTCTGCATCTATTCTTCCATCCACAGCAACATGTGACCCTAGATATTTAAAACAATCTACCTCCTCAAGCAACTCACCATTCAAAACTATATTCATCCCCCTACCATCTATCAACCTCGTACACTTCATCACTTTACTCTTATTCTCATTTACTTTCAATTTTCTCCTTTCACACACACTTCCAAACTCCTCTACCAACTGTCTCAATCTCTCCTCTGAATCAGCCACCAGTGCAGTATCATCTGCAAACAGCAGCTGCTTCAGATTCCACTCTCCACCATCAGCATTCACCAGACTCAGACCTCCACCTAAAACTCTTGCATTCACCTCCCTTACAACACCATCCATTTAAATATTAAACAACCAAGGCGACATCACACATCCCTGTCGCAGCCCCACTCTCACGGGAAACCAATCACTCACAGCATTTCCCACTCTTACACACGCTCTACTATTTACATAAAAACTTTTCACCCCTTTTAGTAACCTACCATCAAGTCCATACAATCTTAAAACAGTCCACAAAGCCTCCCTATCAATTCTATCATACGCTTTCTCTAAATCCATAAATGCCCAAAACACATCCTTGCCTTTCGCTAAATACTTTTCACACACTTGTCTCACAGCAAACACCTGATCAGCACATCCCCTCCCTCTCCTAAAGCCACACTGCTCATCACCAATCACTCCCTCTGTACCCCCTCTAACTCTCATAATTAACACTCTACCATACACCTTACCTACAACACTCAACAGACTTATACCCCTAAAGCTAGTACATTCATACTTATCACCCTTGCCTTTATACAACGGGACCACACAAGCACTTGCCCAGTCAATTAGCACCATACCTTTCTCAAAGCACACATTCAACAATCTTACTAACCAGTCAACAATAGTCACTCCACCACCCTTCAGGCATTCCACAGCACACCCATCCATACCTGCAGCTTTCCCTGTTTTCATCTCCATTACTGCTTTCTCCACTTCCTCCTTCGTGATCAAAGAATCATTTAACTCTCCCAACACATTTATTCCTTGCACTCTTCCATCCACCACAATCTCAGCCACCTTTTCCTCCTCTACATTTAACAATCTTTCAAAATACTCTGCCCATCTCTTCCTTACTGCATCCATCTCAATTAACATCCTTCCATCCTCTGATTTTACTCGTTCTTCCTTCCCAGACTCTCCCTTTCGCATCCTTTTCACCTCCTTCCAAAACATTTTCTTATTCTGTTGAAAATTCTCTGTCAGCGCCTACCCCACCTCTCATCTGCTGCCACTTTAGCATCACGCACAGCCCTTCTCACTCTATTCCTCTTTTCCTTATACCTTTCATATGACATCTCATCCTTCCTCTGCAGCCACACTTCATATGAACGTCTCTTCTCAGCCACAGCCATACTTACTTCCTCGCACCACCATTCAGTTCCTTTTCTTACACCACCACCCACACGTCTCACACCACACACCTCTTCTGCATGCCCCACCACAGCACTCTTAAACAACTGCCATTCCTCCTCCACGCTGCCATTTTCCCGATCTTTCACTGCGTTCCACTCATCTTTCAATTTCTCCTGATACTCTATCTTTTTCTCTCTTTTATCCAACTCACTCACTTTCAAATAATAATAATAATAATAATAATAATAATAATAATCCATCCATCCATCCATCATCCAATCCTACAGTGCCCCATGAAGAGCGTAGAATCCCGGGGCTAAGCAGTTGATCCCGACATTTAAGATGAGAGTGACCAGCCTCACTCATCCCTGAGTGGCATTACATGAGGAGTCAACCCCAACCATCCCTTGGATATAAACCTTCACCAGCTCAATCCGATTGGAGTGCAATGATTACCCACTAAACCACCAGGCGCCAAAATTTGGTTATATGGTTACCACACGGCGTAGTAAATGGTTTCCTGGTCCTGGATTCACTAACACGGTCGTAATTTCAGGTGCCTGAGCAAGATCTGGCACCTCAGATTACGCACTCCTGTGGCGCCATATCTCTCACCAGAGTTTGGGATTCACTAAAATTTTTTACGGCGCCGTACCCCGGTCGTAAGTTGTGCGTGCCTTATATCGGCCGTCATCAGCTGATTTCTGCTCAGCCAATGACAGAGAATCTTACAAGTGAGGCTTTGTCACGATCAACCAAGCACGGAGCGAACCCTCACATCAGCTGTTTGTCTTCCTAATGTAAACACAAGCGCAGAGGGGACTAGGGTAGAGCACGCACAACACACAAAATACAGTCCTCAGCCTAACAGAAGGAAGTGACATTACAAACTAACTCGGCATATTTTCATTTAGCGAAATGTATAATGGAAATAAAAACTCCAAGTCCAACAGAACAAAACAAGAAACGTCCTAACCTTTCAAGTGACGAACTGTCAGTGGTATTTATTTCCTTTACTAACCGTTTCTTTAGCGCGCCATCTTACCATACCCAGTGGATTTGCGCAATCATACAGTATAGTTTATGCGTGTATGTGTTTTATTGTGTGCGAATGAATATTACCGAATCTTGCTGAACATACTGAAGGTGGATTTCGTTTCCCAACTTCCCAACTGGATGCTGCGTTAGGTTAGGTTAGGCTGGGTTGAGTTGGGTTGGATTAGGTTAGGTTAGGCTGGGTTGGGTTAGGTTAGGATTGATTAAATTATTAGGTATAGTTAAGCTAGGTTAGGTTAGGTTTAGTTAAACACTTAGAGTAGGTTGTGTCCTTCCACAATTACTAATACTGTATTTCCGATCATATTGTCATAGTCATATTATGATTATTATTCATTTGCACATCAAATGAGGCCTCAAAAAGATGAACTAAAAAAAAAAAAATAACTCAAATGGAACAAAAAAAAAATTAGGAAACGACAATAAAGGAAATATTTACCCTCTTACTGTAGTTCTGATTAATGGTCTCCAAAACAAAAACATTTTTTTTCCTCACTAGACACAAACATTACAAAGAAAGCAAAGATGCTAGCATGGGAAACTATTACCTATAGGGTGAATAGTGTTAGATAAGTGAAAAGGGAGAGCAATGAAGTAAGGAAGAAATTTCGTTATTTCAGATCACAAGTTAAGGGGATGGCAGCCAAGGCAATGAGGCAGGCAAAGAAAACTTTAGATATTTAAAAAAAAAAATGCATATTTCTGTTGTTAGTTGCATAGTATCTGTGAGGATGTAAGCTGTTTGTTCTAACTTACCGTATCAAACAAACCTAACCCATTCATGAGGCATTACTGGTAGAGGTAGAGTTTGATTATAACACTTTGGTTAGCTTGATCATAAAAGTCTAAAACTAATAAGTCATTTCCTTTTTTGGGGGGGAGGGAGATGGGTTTCGTTTTTGGCAATGATGACTAAGAATCATTTGGTATTGTAAGCAATTACCTTAGAAAAACTTCCTGTATCCCAAAGGATAAAATTTATCCCGTCAGTCAGTAATAATTTAGCTTTGGTCTAATGTTGAGCATTCATATTGTTAAAGAAATCATTCCTTTTGATCTTCCTTGTTACCTTATCCAGTATATTGATGCATAAAATGGTTTGTATCGCATAGGCTTTGTTAAGGTAATGTTTGTTAGGTTTATTTAACACCTTTAGTTTCACTGTCATGTCTGAAATATAATTATTTCTTCATATAAGTTTAATCACCTTAGTATATCAAACCATCATTGTTTAGCACATCCATTATCAACCCACGAACTGCCAAAAGTCTGATTTCATGTGGAAACCTATAATACCATTGCCAACGCTCATCAGGCACATGGAGAGGGTCTAATGGGTCTCTGAACCTTCTCTCTCGACGTAAATGTATTATGTCGGTGAGCTAAATACATAGCCACAAGCTCCATCGCTGTACAGTAAACATCAGCAGCTGACTGCCCCAGTGGCCCCAGTGGAGACTTTCCCGGTGGCATGTTTATTTTTGACACATTCATATTACCTTGCAAGGAAATAAGTATTGCCAGAGTTCTTAGCAGCACTAAAAACGATTATGGCACATCTTTTATCTTTGTCTGTTCAATTTCTTCTTTTACAACGTTGGTTAGAAGTGAAGAGGGCCAAAGGCAAACGGTAGGCCGAGAGGTTGCATACTTGATAAACACACTGACTCCGGGTTGTGATGTAGATTAAGGTATGTCCCCCAGCCGCTTAACTTCAGGCGCCAGATCTTGGTGCAAGATTGCGGCGCCCATGCTTAGTGAATGACTGATTCTGCCTCAGCACCATATCTTTAGGCACCGTTAGGAGATCTGGCGCCGTAAATGCTTAGTGAATCCAGCCCCTGCTGGTGTACAGGAAACCATTTGGCTTCCCACACAGTGTCGTGTCACCCACAGGCAGAAGGAAGAGGGAGCACTGAAGGAAAGACAGAAGAGGGAGTGTAAAGTCACCCGTAGGCAGAAGGACAAGGAAAGAATGAAGGAAAGACAGAAGAGGATGGTAGGAAAGAAGGAGGAGAAGAAAGGGCAGACACCCGAGAGCAGCACTACATCGAGTGAGTGGATGGTAAGTGCCCCCACCTACCACCAATAATAATAATAATAATAATAATAATAATAATAACAACTAGGAGACTAACCGTCAGAGACAGTTATTGATCACCTATGAAAATACTGCTGAACTTAAGTTTTTTCACTCAAAAATTGTTGCGCAAACTGCTACCAAAAGTATACAGACCTGGTTGAAGACCAGTCAAAATTTCTAGCGCTGCGAATTGCCTCATTCATGTTGTGGTTTGTCCTGTATCAAAGAGCATTTGAAAACTGTTGAAAGGTGGGGTGTGTGAAGTATCTTAAAGTCATGCATGAATGATTTTCATATTTTATCCATGCAAATTTATGGAAAATAATATTGTCATGGTATTCCTTTCCATGTTCATATTTCTATGATAGTTTTAGAGTAAAATGAAACTCAAAATTCTTAATTTGGAGAAATTTTTTAACCTGTGTCCTTGAAAAGTAGGTCAAGGCCACTTGAGGCCACACAAGTAGAACTGTGATGAGCGCCCTTTTTTTTTTTTTTTTTTTTAATCAGAAATTGCAGTTGAAGTTGGCACAACTTGAACCAAGTATAGCTCTGTTGTATTTAAAGCTAGAGACTTCATTCAAAGACCAAATAAATAGTGATGAATGCTGAATATTGGTATGTTATCAAAATTTGGAAAAACTCACTACTGTAACATAGATTATGTTTTTAAAATTTCCGAAATTGCAGAAAAAATTTGTTACAAAATATCCAGCTTCAACCAAGAATAACTCTGTTATTATAGATAGGGACATCATTTAAAAAAAAAAATAGTACAGTAGTAAAGCGTGATTGATGCTGATTAGATTATGTAATCAAAATTTCGAAAAAAATATTTTAACATAGAGTATGATGTTTTTTTTTTTTTTTTTAAGTGTCTTAAATCACGGTTACACTTTATGCAACTTGAACGAATGATAACTCCGTTGTTTTTGTTCATAATGACTTCATTCAAAAACCAAAATAAAGGGAGAAATATTGGCGAAAATGTGAATAACAAACTGGGAAAAAACAATTATAACAGAGGGTACCGATTTTCTTAGAAACTTCAGACATCACAGTTCATTTTGTACAACTTCAATATTGGCTGACTCCATTTTTTTTTATAGACAAAGACTTCATTCAAAAAACAAAATATAGGGCAAAGCATGCCATAAATGGAAATGTAATAATATGAAAAAAGGTATAACAAGGGTATGATTATTGTAAATTTGTTTTGTGGTGATGTTTTTATTGTTTTTGGTAGGATATTCATTCCTAAGGAACAAACCTATGGCCAAAACATTGCTAACAAGAAGAACAATTCATTCAACTCACATTCAACAGTAGAACAGTAGGCTGTGCTAGGTAGGCATCCACTGCAGCAGCCCAGACAACATCATAATTAAGGTTCATATGTTATCTCCATCATCACCAGGAGCCACAGGCACTGACACAGCACATTTGTCATCACGACTGAACACCAATGAACTGGCGCGGGAGGGGGGAGGTTAGTGGGAAGTACCACAACCAGCTAGAGCTACAATCACTATAAATTAGCAATTTTAGCAACTGAGTTTATGAATTAATGAGTACTGAGGGAGACCTTGTTTAACATGTAAAAACATCAGTAACACTTACCTACTTTCTGACCACTACTTCGTGGTGGCCAGAATTAGGATCCAAGTAAGATGGAGGAATAGAAGAAGGGAAAGACGAGAGGAAGGAGTAGTTGCAAGGAGAGTGGAAAGATTACAAGAGGATGAGAAAAAGGCAGAGTATAAGAGAGAAGTGGAGGAACGATTGGGCAAATATGAATTGGAGCAGATGGGGGATGTGGAAGGTGTGTGCAGGATATTTACAGAAGAAATATGTGCAGCATGTGATGTGGTGTGCAGGAGGAGGAGAAGACGGTGGGGGGTGCAAGGAACAGCGTGGTGGACTGAAGGTGAGACAGGCTGTGGCACAAAAGAAGAAAGCATACAATGAATGGATGAGAAATAGGAGTGTGGAAGAAGTTGAGAGGCGGAAGAGAGAGTTATATGCAGAAAGAAAGAGAGAAGTGAAAAGATTAGTAAGAGAGAGTAAAAAGAGAGTGCATGAGGAATTTGGAAGGAATTTGAGTGTAAAGTGGAGGGACTGTAGGAAAATGTTCTGGAAAGAGGTGAAGAGAATAAGACAGGGTGGAAATGAGGTTAGCAGGGGAGTGAAAGATAAAAATGGTAGATTACTAGTGGAGAACGGAGAAAAAGTGAGCAGATGCAGAGAACACTTTAAGGAATTGTTGAACATACAGGATGGACATAATGTGAGTATAAGTGGCTGGGGAATGGCTGGGAAAAGGAGGGAGGTGAGAAGAGAGGAAGAAATCAGTAGGATAGAAGTTGTGGAAGCAATGAAGAAAGTTAAATCGGGGAAAGCCCCAGGAATTGATGGAGTGAATGGTGAAATGCTGAAGCATGAGGGAGAGATAGTAGTAGAATGGATGTGGAAGATGTGCAGATTGGCCTGGGAGGAAGCTAGAGTCCCGGAGGATTGGAAGTCAGGTATAATTATTCCCTTGTACAAAGGAAAAGGAGAAAAAAAAGAAGTGTGTGGTAATCATAGGGGCATTTGTCTTCTTAGTATAATAGGAAAAGTGTATGGTAGGATATTTTTTGACAGAGTTAGAGAAAGAACAGAGGAATTAGTTGGAGAAGAACAGGGAGGCTATAGGAAGGGAAGAGGTTGTGTAGATCAGATATTCATTCTTAGATCTTTAGTGGAAAAGTTTCTAGAGAAGGGAAAGAAGTTGTATGCAGCTTTCATGGATTTGGAGAAAGCATGTGACAGGGTGGATAGACAAGGATTGTGGAAAGTATTAAGAATATATGGAGTAGATGGGAAGTTGTTCAATGCTGTGAAGAGTATGTACGATGGTGCTAAGGCTGCGTGCGTGTGGATGGTGAACTAAGTGAATTTTTCTCTTTGAAAGTTGGGTTGAAACAGGGATGTGTCATGTCTCCATGGTTGTTCAATCTGTACATGGATGGGGTAATAAAAGAGGTACAAGGTAGGGTAGTGGATGTTGGAGTGGCCCTGGTGAGAGAGGATAGTGTTTGGAAACTCCCTGCACTGTTGTTTGCAGATGATACTGTGTTGTTGAGTGAAGACGAAGGGGAACTGCAAGGCTTGGTGGATGAGTTTGGGAGAGTGTGTTAGAAACGGAATC
This sequence comes from Coenobita brevimanus, assembly GCF_032717465.1. Lineage (NCBI taxonomy): Eukaryota > Metazoa > Arthropoda > Malacostraca > Decapoda > Coenobitidae > Coenobita > Coenobita brevimanus. Next base: position 19,183,956 of record NC_137006.1, on the reverse strand, counting down.
TAAAGGTGAATGTAGGGAAGAGTAAAGTGATGGTCTTTGAGAGAGGTGAAGTCAGTGAATGTACAATGAGGTTGGATGGTGAGGAATTGGAAAATGTGAGTACACTTAAGTACTTAGGTAGTGTGATGAGTAAGGATGGAGGTTTGGAGGGTGAAGTGCTTGAAAGGGTACAGCAGGGAAGAAAGGTTGCTGGTTCTTTGAAAACGGTGATAAGAAACAGAAAAGTGATCATGGAAGTGAAAAAGTTACTACATGACAGTGTTGTGATAACAACTCTACCGTATGGAAGTGAAGCTTGGACGTGTTGGAAGGACACAAGTCAAGAGTGAGAGCAGTGGAAATGAGTTATTTAAGAGGAGCCTGTGGAGTCACATGGAGAGACAAGCTGACGAATGAGGATATGAAGGAGCGTTGTCTTGTGGATGTGGATGTGATAGGAAGCATTATGAGGAACACACTGAGGTGGTTTGGCCATGTGGAGAGGATGGAGGGTGAGAGACTGACGAAGAGAGTGTATGTGAGTGAAGTGGAGGGGGGAAGAGGGAGGGGGAGGCCGAGGATGAGATGGAGGGATGGGGTGGAGAGGTATATGAGAGAGGGGTGTGTCAGTTGGAAGCAGGGCAGTGAAATAGCGGGGGACAGGGTGACGTGGAGGCGATTTGTTTGTGGCCACCCCAAACGGGATTGAGGCATCTTGCAATAGATAGATAGATAGACACTTACCTAACAATAGTGTAAACATAAATGGACAGTATTCATTGCACACACAAAAAAAATGCTAACTATAGTTACCAACATGTAGGCTACCAACAACCTTGGCAGTGTTGCTGTCTAGACCATTCATGTGAGTCAGATGGAGGATGGCACTTACCACAGTTCTCTGTGTGCTTACGAGCTGTCAAACCAGCCTGGGTGGAAAATCGATTTCATCATTCTTTTTTGCAGGACTTTCAACCTTATGTCCAATGTAGCTTTGGGGTAAGTGACTTGCTCGGCCAATAAAAGAAGGGTAAAAAAAGTTTATATTGTGCTAACTAAAAAACAGCCAGGATGGTACTTACCACATTTCTCCTTGTGGGGCCTCACTTAAACAGGGTTAGTGTAATGAGGTCATATAGATCTGTACACCCTCAATAAGTATAATGAAAGTTGGAAACAAAAAGTGAAATAATAATAACAACAATAGTTACCTATTTACTTACTGTGTAGCCACAATAAGAAACTACTTATGGAACTGATTGTCTTTGCAGTTATGCAAATGCTGGTTTTGTCATCACTGCCTAAAAACTTAATACAAACATGGACCTTTAAAAGTAGTTCGAGGACACTCATATTTGGAACATTTACTTAGATTACCTTAAGATAGCTACTTGTGTATTATCAACAAGATTTGAAGACAAAGGTGTGCAAGAAATAAATGAAGCATGGGTACATTTTGCATTTGTCTCAATAACTGCCTAAATGCTTAACCCCTCCCATCTGGGTGGCATGTATACATGACGACCTGGGGACATCTGGGTGGCATGTATATGTGATCTAGTGTTTTGTTGTATTATTGTTATTGTTTTACTATTATGATTATTGCATCATATTATAGTAGTATATTATACCATAATATTATATTATAGGTTTAGCTGAGAAAATATGGTTTAAATAACAGTAATTTTTAAGAAAAATGCCTGCTGGTTGTTTGGGTGTTGAAAACAACCCCTGGATGTGATGGGTTAACTGTAACCATATTTCTTTCAGATAATGAGAGGGAAAACAGCTATATTACTGTAAAGTTATAATCGTGTTACAAAGAGAACACTGAGCAGATTTGAATTCGGTGCTTTCCACTAGGCTAAATGACCAAATATTCAGCCAGAGTTCTCAGCAAACTTTTTTATCACAGGATTTTCAACCAAATAGCTGTATTTCAATTAGTTTATGAGATATTTCAATTTCAGATATGCAGTTTTTGCACCAAAAATGACTATATGACCTTCAAAAATAGGCCAAGATCATTTATATTTGGCAGAAGGACTTAGGCTACGATAGGGTACCTTCCTGTATAATATCATCAAGATCTAAGATAAAAATGTGCAAAGAAAAATAATAATATTAATACTAAAGAAAACACTAAACTTTACCATATATATAACTAAGGTTAACTAGAATACTGTAACTGTCCCAGACAGTTACTGATCTCCACATGTAAGAATATTTCTGACAGCCACAGGTTACATTTTTATTTTTTTGGAATAACTCATAAACAGTTGGTTAACCTGTAGGCTTTGAAACACCCATATCTGGACATTCCTGAGTGCGTATGATACACCCACATCTGGCCTGGACCTACTTCCCCAAAAGGGACAGATTGTAGGTCACAGCGACACCTGTCAACCCTTTCTCACCAGCTCCCTGGTCAGTCACCTGCCAGTCACAATGGAGGGTGGATGTAGTGAGCAGTCACAGGAGTATCCTACCTCCAACCATACTGTTCCAGTACATGTTATGTTCTATGTTATATTTTTGGGGCTTGGAGCATCTTAGTGTATAAGAAATAAATAAATAAATAACTAAGAAAGTATATTTTTAAAAAATCATTTCAGGTTCTTCAAACTCGTGTAATTTTCCTGTTGAAAATGAACTCATGCCATTTTCCTCAAGTAAATGACACGAGTTTGTAAAAAAAAAAATCAATCATAAAACAAAATGATAAAAAAACCCTTGATGCACTTCCATAGCCAACCACCTCTCTTTGTCACCACACAGTCGTTTACCACTAAGTTACCACAGCCCTTGGAAATGAAAGTCAGACATTCAAACCACAGTTTCCCATATGCCTTTTAGTGGAAAAAAAAAAATGAAATAAATAATGAGACTCTTCAACCATTTTGCGATTTACAGCTAGATATTATCCCATGTACAGTTATGTGTCTATATGACTTGACCATAACCTTGTAATCCATATCCATGCTTATTACATTCAGTACTGTACAGTTTCAGATGAATGTGAGGAAGGCAGGATGTCTGAACCTTGACCCCACCTTATTGAAACCACCCTTATATTAGCCACCACAGTATAATAATGACAGCATTTTAACCGGCAGTCATCCCATCCATATGTATGTGTGCCTATATGACTTGAACATAACTCTTTCATTCATATCCATGTCTTCCATACTATACAGTGTCAAAGGAATGCAAGGAATGCAGGAAATCTGAAACTTAACCCCGTTAATGTGACAACCTTGATATATCACCCACAATATTTGAACATTAGGCTTCCTCGACCTCATCCAACAAAAGATTGTTAGTCATCTTCTATAATCACATTACACCTAATTGTCTTTGCATACACCTCATCAAGCCCAGCTGCTTTCCCATTTTTTCAGCTGCTTCACAGCGCTCTTCACGTGTGCGAGTGTCACGTTTCCTGGCACTGGATTCATTCCCAGCACACCTCCAAAAGCAACCATGTTTCCAGTGGCTCTGCTTTCTCTATTCCCATTCATCAGACTTTCAAAATTTTCTTTCCATCTGGTCTTTACTTCATCCCCATGTGTTACTAATCTACCATCTACAGCCTTCACACGTTCACATTTCTTTCTGCTGTCACTTCTACATTTCTGCACTTCTTTTCTGAATAACGTCCTAATCTTAGGGTACTTTACTTTCATTTTTCTTCCTAGATTATCATTTCCCTCTTTCTTTTTCCTCTTCAATACTCTCATTACATGCTTCTTGCTGTCAGTATATTCATTCTTATTTCAGTTGAACCCCTGCCCTATAACCACTCTAGCCACTTCTTCCCCTTTTCGTCCACTGCTCTCTTAACCTCCTCGCCCCACCATGCCGAACCTTTCTTCTTTGCTGTTACATCTGCCACACCACACACCGCAGTAGCATTCCTAACTAAGTAATCCCTATATGCATTCCACAGGCTGTCCAGATCCATTTAATTCCAATTCACTTATTCTAACTCCTCCCCTGCTTTGGTCCTGTATTCATATGCTATTATTTTTTTTTTTTTTTTTATACTCAGTGTCTCGACTTTCAGTCTTTCTCCCTGACTGCTCCTCTCACTCCTGATCCACCTCACTCCTCTCAGCTTGATCTTGCATACCATATTGATATGATCTGACAGACCTTCACATCGTCCTCTCACAGCCCTCCTATCAGCAGCCATTCCCAACATCGACCTCTCTAGGAGCACGGAATCAATCAGGCTCCTTTTAGCACGATTCTCGTTCCGTCTATGCCTTGTATATTTATGTGCATCTTTGTGTTTGAAATGGCAGTTACAAATGCACAACCTCCTTTCCTGACACATATCCTTCAGTTGCCTCCCATTATCATTTTCTCCTGGTATTCAGTTACAACTCATTATGTAATCTTCAGGACCAGTGCCTTCTCTCACATTCATATCGCCCATTATGATCACTTTATAGCTCCTGGGCATTTCTCCCACTGCTTCATCCTGCTCATCCCAAAACCCGTCGTTCTCTCTCTCTCTCTCACTCCTGTCATCACACGGTGCATACGCTACGATCACAGCCACTTTCATCTCAAACTTGACCTTGACATACATACATCTCGAGCTGACACTTTTGTAATCTATCATTCCACTCTGCCACACCTCATTCACCAACAAAGCAACTCCTTCCTTGCATATTATTATTATTATTATTATTATTATTATTATTATTATTATTACTACTACTACTACTACTACTACTGCTGCTGCTGCCACTACTACTGCTACTACTACCACTACTACTACTACTACTGCAGTACTACTACTACCACCACTATATGTAGTGTAAGTAATTGTTGTAGTAGTAGTAGTGGTAGTTATAGGAAGGGCAGATATTGTTACCTACGCCAGTGAAGTTGGATGGAGGTGATGTGATCATTAGTGTCTGTCCACAAATACTTTAAAAATTTACAATCGAATGTAGACGAATTTTTCTGAATGGCAACACATTGGCCACGAAAACAATGATTAGATTTTGAGGAGGATTCTGATTCAGATGCTATCCCGGATTTTTTCTTTGTTTCTTTGAGTGTTCACAGGAGTCTCAAAAAGTAATTGACGGATTTCAATAATCTCTCTATCTTTCTATTGCTAGACGCCTTAATCCCGTAAGGGGTGGCCACAAACAAATCGCCTCCATGTCGCCCTGTCCCCCAACACTTCACTGCCCCCCTCCCAGCTCACACCCCCCTCTCTCATATACCTCTCCACTCCATCCCTCCATCTCATCCTTGGCCCCATCTCCCTCTCCCCCCCTCCACCTTACTCATACACTCCTCGTCAGTCTCTCACTCTCCATCCTCTCTACATGGCCAATTATATTTTGTGGATATATGCGTCATGTACCAAGGAAGAGATGAATAAATAATGATAGTGGTTTGAGTTGTCTAGGCTTGGCGTTGGCGGAGGTATGAGCACTCACGGTGCTGACTACTTGTTGTTGTTATTGTTGTTGTTGTTCTATAGCTGAATAAGATGTGTAAGAACGTGAGGAATTCCGAGAAACTACTTGTTGCTTTAAGGAGGAAATTATTAAATGGAAATGATGCAGTGGTAGTTGCCATCATCATCAGCAGCAGCAGCAACAGGAGTAACAGCAGCAGCAGCAGCATCCAGACTTCCTTTCCCTCCATCGAATTGGGTAAAGTAAGGTCCAGACGACGAGAATAGCCTGACAGAAGGTGAACAAGCAGAAAACTACCTAATTAAATGGGCCATATTCATAATCAATTACCATTTAAGCCCTTCAAATCCTGACTCCAACTCATAGGCATGAGCCTACATATTTATGCGCTTTATATTACCTATCGATTCCAGGCAATATAACGATTATTACACCGTCAAAAGAAAGAAAATGAGTGTTTAATCTTTTTCGTATGTTTCTTCGTACAAAATTCTTTCAAATTGTCCCATCCACTATTTCCTAGCTTTATCAGAACTCCGTAATATAATAATAATACAACTCATAGCATGATAGATAGATAGATAGATAGTGTAATAGATAGGAATATCAGCCAAGGTGTGGGAATAGGAAATGTATCAGTGAGAGTTGACCAAAGAAAATGTGTCTGCATTTCTGTAAGGAATGCTAGGCTATGTCACCGGAAACGCAACATACACACAGACACACGGGCTTCTCGAACATTCACATGTGTCTTGCACGCGTGACACTGGCCCTCCTAGGAAAGGATGGAAGAGTTAGTCAGAAAAGGGCTGGCGATCGTAGTGACAGGTTGTAGAGAGAGATGAGTCTAACGAGGGGTAACAGTGGAACTCTATACTCGTGTGTTAGAGACTTTAGTTAATATTTCCAAGACAAACAAAATTATAAATAGTCCCTTACTCATCTTTACCTCTCCTATCATTGCATGACAATTGGAACTTAGATTATCTACTTACAAACCTACTCACGTATAACTACCGCTCGTCCAAGCGTATAATACAGGCATAACTGATCTACAAAACACTACAAGAAGTTACAAAAATTTCTGCAAGATATGGTGGCAGCGAAAGTATGAACCTCGTCTACGAATCTACAGTGAATTTCTACAAAAGCAGGCGACACTCTAACCAAGATTAGCTTCAGTTCTACAGTGAACATCTACAAAAGCAGTTGAGACTGTAACCAATATCAGCTACAGTTCCACAGATGATTCTACATTATCAAGATAGAAAACAACCAATACCTATTACAACCATCAACTCACAACCAGCTCCTGGCAGTATTCTCTCCAACCCCCCCCCCTCCGTCTCCCCGATCATCACGCTGATGTAGAGGTGAAGAGGTCATACAATGCCTTGCCAGTAGTTTAACAAAATATTGATACAAACAATCTTCCATTTTCTAAGACGAACCAACGAACTACAACCATCTACGATCAATTACAAGTAACAAGTCTAAGATTCGTCTCTATAATCTTCTACATGCACCTGCAAGTAGCGACATTCTTCATCCCACAACGAGTAAATCACAAGAAAAAAGGACCGAGAATACAACGAAAAAGAAAAACAAAACAAGCAAACGAAAAGCAAGTATACAGCAACAACCACCTGACCCCCACTGCTCTCTCCAACCTCCCCGCTACCTCCATCCAAGCTGGCACAGGAGTGCAAGAAGGTCAAGACGAAGGCAATAAATACCAAGCCCGTATTCACAACTCATCTTACTGACCGTTCTTCACTCAGGTTACTCACCGGTACTCATTTATTCACCACAGCTACCAGAGGGTGGCAAGTCGACATCACTGTGCGTGTTTGCCGAGACGACGCCACGTCAATCAAACGTGTGATGCCATCACTCACCACCACTCATACTATTCCCACCGCGGTAAAAGTTAGTGAGTTACATAGTTACTTCATTTATACAATACATAGTAATAGACACAGTGGTAGACAACACCTTCTGCACAAACATATAAAACGTGCTGTATAGTTACAACTTACGTACACATACCTACTTCAGTTATCTGCATAATTCAATCACTAAATACTTGCACCATCAATAAATATTCTACACTGTATATATTTTCACTCATTTATTATAGCATTCATTTACTACAAACGAGTGTTACCATTTATACCTACATAAAATACGTGTTTCATACATACAACTATACATTCTTACATCCCCAAAGTAATAAAGAAAATATACCATCACAGTTACTCTGTGAGCGATTAAAAGAACTGTATTAAACACTTATTAATTAAAGCTACCTTGTGGTAACTGACGATTTAAGTTACAAGGAAAATCAGGAAAAGAAAAAAAAATGGCCAACACAAATGACGTTAGCATGAACGAACAACATCTTCCACACAATCGTGAAGACAAATATTTCCACACAATGCTGACACATATATTACCCACGATAGGTACAAATGAACAACAAGTGAGTGTATATACAGTAGTTAATGTTGTATATATTGTATATACTGTATATTTTTTATATAAAATAAAATTTGGGGCTATATAATATCATTTTCAATAATATCTGTGCAATATAGACTAAGCCTTAAAAAAGGGTCCCCAGGGAATTAGCCAGCAATTATGCAACCTCGGACAACACAGAAAAATCGTACAAAAACGAAGAAAAACAAACTATAGAAAATCAATACATAGAAAAATACAGTAAGATCGCATAACAAACAAATGAAAATAGGTGTAAGTGTTACTATAAATGCAACAATACAACATAACCTTCTATAAGTGGAACAAAGAGCAAGTTATTGTTCTTCACGAGCCAGTGGCAAGGCACATCATCATCATCATCGACCACAGCATGACCGGATTAGCGATGCCAGGACTGAAGTTACTACAATAGTACTGCAATTACTACAGTTATGTAACGACAAACGATTGCAATATGTTACAGTTGCTACAATTATGTAACTACAAACGATATGTAACAATTACAATATAATTATGTACAATACAATTGTTGTGTAACAATACAATTATGTAACAATTCATACATTGTTAGTACAATTCTGTATTACTACAGTATTACTACAATATTACTACAATGTCAATACAATTATTTTACAATTGCTACAGTTATGTAAATACAAACGATATATAACAATTACAATACAATTATGTACATAAAAATAAATTATGTAACAATACAGTTATGTAACAATTCATACAGTGTTACTACAATTCTGTATTACCATGATCATCATACAAGTTAGGTGAAGGGCTGAAGGTTGGAATACAAATGTGGGCAATTGTGTGCGTATATGCACCAAGGCAAGATCGTGCAAGCAGAGCAAAAAAAGAGTTCTGGACAAATGTGGAAGTGTGCACGGAAAAGTTTGGAAAGAAGGAGAGAGTGTTTTTGACTGGTGATGTGAATGGTAAAGTAGGGAATGTGAAGGTGGATGGAGTAGTTGGTGAGTGGGGTGTGCTTGCTGAGATAGATGAGAATGGCAGTGCGTTAGTGGACATTTGTGCTGGGAGGGGGCTGGTGATAGCCAATACCCTCTTCAGGCACAAAATGATGCACAGGTACACATGGCGAGTGATGAGAAGGGTGGGTGATGAACTGAATCAATGGAAGGCAATGATTGATTATGTGGGTGTGGATGAAAGGATGCAAGAGCTTATAGAGGTTGGTGGAGTGGACTTTCTGACCACTACTTGGTGGTGGCCAAAATCAAGATCCAAGTAGGATGGAGAAATAGAAGAAGGGAAGGACAGGAGGAAGGAGTAGTTGCAAGGAGAGTAGAAAGGTTACAAGAGGATGAGAAAAAGGCAGAATATAAGAGAGAAGTGGAGGAACGATTGGATAAATATGAATTGAAGCAGATGGGGGATGTGGACGGTGTGTGCAGATATTCACAGAAGAAATCTGTGCAGCATGTGAGGTGGTGTGTGGGGTGAAGAGAAGATGGAAGGGGGTGCAAGGAACAGCATGGTGGAATGTAGAGGTGAGACAGGTTGAGGCACAAAAGAAGAAAGCATACAATGAATGGATGAGAAATAGGGGCGTGGAAGAAGTTAAGAAGTGGAAGAGAGGGTTAGGGGCGTGGAAGAAGTTGAGAGGTGGAAGAGAGAGTTATATGTAAAAACGAAGTGAGAGGTGAAAAGATTAGTAAGACAGAGTAAGAAGAGAGTGGATGAGGAATTTGGAAGGAATTTGAGTGTTAAGTGGAGGGACTGTAAGAAAATGTTCTGGAAAAAGGTGAAGAGAGTAAGACTGGGTGGCAGTGAAGTTAGTAGGGGGGTGAAATATAAAAATGGTAGAATACTCGTGGAGAAGGGAGAAACAGTGAGCAGATGGAGAGAACACCTTAACCCCTACACCGCGGGCTTGTTTACCAATGACTTGCGTGTCCCGCTGGGTTATTTGGGCTCCGACAGACTCTCAAAAAATATTTGCCAAAAATCAGTTATTAGTCCTAGAATAATAAAATTACATATGCTTATGGCACATACCTTCAGCTTTCTCCTGAAATGATTGTTGAGCCTTCGTCGGTTACCGTAGGACTTGTGGAGACCTCTGAAGTAGGGTAACGAAGTCTCCACTTTACACTTCCCGACAACCCGTAATATGATTACCACAGCCAGATACAAACACTATAAACACTATTCTACAATTTTCAAGTAGTTTGGGATCCATACTCAAAAAAAAAAAAAAACACTGTGAAAGTAATGGAAATTACGAGCGCGTCTGATCGTCGCACTGGCACTAGTTCGCTCTTGGTACTGTCATTTATTATTCCTAAAACCTCTCGCACTTTATATTTCTATTACTATATAACACTTATATATATCTACAGTCTTTATCCATAAGTTTCCTTCAGTAGTATTAGTTTATTGTCACTGTAGGGATTCAATTTCTTTCAGTAAAATACATAGCATTCACTTTCTCATCCTGTATACTAGCATTGAGAGTGAATGTCACTTTCATCTTCACTCTCATACTCATAGCATTCAGACATGCTAGAGTGAAACTTTCACTTTCATTACTCCTAGGGTATATACTCGTATTCTTATAATACTACTCATTTACATTTCTATTTACGTTCTCTATTTTATTTACGTTATTTACATTTCTATTTTATTTACACTGTGTTATGCACTGTCACTTGAAGTAACTTATAAAACTATTTTCCATTGTTCATGTATATTTACATTCATTACTTTCACTTTCTGTTTACACATTATTTACACATTATTTACAATTCCACTTGCACTGTTTTACTCAATAGAAAGATCGTAGTCACTCTTTTATCAATTGTCAGCCCTTTACCTCTTTCCACACGAGGTTTAGTAGGGGGTAAAGGTCACAGGGCCCTTTGCATGGGGGTGAAAAGGTCCTTGAAGTCAGCAAGAAGAAACATACGTACCCTCACTTCGGAAGATGAGAGTAAACTGATAACGGAGGGCCGGGGTGGAGGCCTACTTAGGGGTTATTCAGAGCTACCAACGTTAGCTCTTGAAACAGCTATGTCTAGCACTGAAATGATTGGCAGGAAATCTAGACAATACATTATAAATTAGGTAGTTCCAGGTGAATGTAAATATCACTTAGGCTTCTCCCTTCCCTCCTTACATGTATATTTATTACGAAAATAGATTAGAGGCCTACTTAGGGGATATTCAGAGCTACCAATGTTAGCTCTTGAAAAAGCTATGTCTAGCACTGAAATGATTGGCAGGAAATCTAGACAATACATTATAAATTAGGTAGTTCCAGGTGAATGTAAATATCACTTAGGCTTCTCCCTTCCCTCCTTACATGTATATTTATTACGAAAATAGATTATACGGCATATTTCAAGGGGAAAAAAACAGCGAAAATTAGCGAACGAGTGCACGTGAGGTGTTGTCAGGTGATAATTAGCCAATTCCAGGTGAATGGCACTCTCACTTACCTTATTTCTTTCTTGTATATATTATTTGGTATAAGAATAGGACATAGGGCTTATTTCAATGGATGAAATCAGTGAAAAATTCCAGGGAATATTTACTTAACGTAGCACGGCCGGGCAGGCGAGAGGATAGGGTAATGGAGGGGGGGTAGGGAGGGGAGTCAAGAACGGGGAGAAATGGCTAAATTGTCAACAATGGATGGGAGTACAGATGAGATTAGGAGTGCTGACTAGTGTTGGACATTGGCAGTACTGATAGATGATACAAGCCCCCACTTGGAAGCCCGGGTGAATTCAAAATAACACAGAATCACAAAAGCGACGCCCCACGGTATGATCCCTTGCTCCCAAGCGTCACGAAAGTGACGCCCCGCGGTTAAGGGGTTAAGGAAATGTTGAACATAGAGAACAGAAGTAATGCATGTATAAATGGCTTGGGAATAGGTGGGAGAAGGAGGGAGGTGAGAAGACAGGAAGAAATCAGTAGAATAGAAGTTGTAGAAGCAATGAAGAAACTCAAATTGGGGAAAGCCCCAGGAATTTATGGAGTGTGTTGTGAAATGCTGAAGCATGGGGGAGAGAGAGTAGTAGAATGGATGTGGAAGATGTGCAGATTGGCCTGGGAGGAAGGTAAAGTCCCGGAGGATTGGAAGTCAGCTATAATTATTCAGTTGTACAAAGGAAAAGGGGAAGAAGGAGTGTATGGTAATCATAAGGGCATTTGTCTTCTTAGTATAATAGGAAATGTGTATGGTAGGATACTTATTGACAGAGTTAGGGAAATAACAGATGAATGAGTTGGAGAAGAACAGGGAGGCTATAGGAAGGGAAGAGGTTGTGTAGATCAGATATTCATTCTTAGATCTTTAGTGGACAAGTTTCTAGAGAAGGGAAAGAAGTTGTATGCGGCTTTCATGGATTTGGAGAAAGCATATGACAGGGTGGATAGACAAGGATTGTGGAAAGTATTACGCATATATGGAGCAGATGGGAAGTTGTTGAATGCTGTGAAGAGTATGTATGATGGTGCTAAGGCTGCAGTGCTGTGGATGGTGAACTGAGTGAATTTTTCTCCTTGAAGCTTGGGTTGAAACAGGGACATGTTATGTCTCCATGGTTGTTCAGTCTGTACATGGATGGGGTAATAAAAGAGATACAAGGTAGGGCAGTGGATGTTGGAGTGGCCCTAGTGAGAGAGGGTAGTGTTTGGGAACTCCCTGTTCTGTTGTTTGCAGATGATACTGTGTTGTTAAGTGAAGACGAAGGGGTACTGCAAGGCTTGGTGGATGAGTCTGGGAGAGTGTGTAAGAAACGGAATCTAAAGGTGAATGTAGGGAAGAGTAAAGTGATGGTCTTTGTGAGAGGTGAAGTCAGTGAATGTACAGTGAGGTTGGATGGTGAGGAAATGGAAAATGTGGGTACGTTTAAGTTATTGGGGAGTGTGATGAGTAAGGATGGAAGTTTGGAGATGAAGTGCTTGAAAGGGTACAACAATGAAGAAATGTTGCTGGTTCCTTGAAAGCAGTGATAAGAAACAGGGAAGTGACCATGGAAGTGAAAAAGTTACTACATGACAGCATTGTGATACCAACTCTAACGTATGGAAGTGAAGCTTGGACGTTGTTGGAAGAACACAAGTCAAGAGTGAGAGCAGTGGAAATGAGTTATTTAAGAGGAGCCTGTGGAGTCACATGGAGAGACAGGCTGACAAATGAGGATATAAAGGAGCATTGTGGTGTGGATGTGTATGTGATAGGAAACATTAGGAGGAACACACTGAGGCCATGTGGAGAGGATGGAGGGTGAAAGACTGACGAGGAGAGTGTATGTGTGTGAGGTGGATGGGGGGAGAGGGACAGGAAGGCCGAGGATGAGATGGAGGGATGGAGTGGAGAGGTGTATGAGAGAGGGGGGTATGAGTTGGGAGCAGGACAGTGAAATGGTTTGGGACAGGGCGACATGGAGGCGATTTATTTGTGGCCACCCTGTATGGGATTAAAGCGTCTGGCAATAGATAGACAGACAGAACTCATAGCATGATCGATAGAGAGATAGATAGTGTAATAGATAAGAACATCAACCAAGGTGTGGGAATAGGAAATGTATCAGTGACAGTTCACCAAAGAAAATGTGTCTGCATTTCTGTAAGGAATGTCAGGCGTGCATTATGTCACCGGAAACGCAACATACACACAGACACACGGGCTTCTATAACATTCACATGTGTCTTGCACATGTGACACTGGCCCTCCTAGGGAAGGATGGAAGAGTTAGTCAGAAAAGGGCTGGTGATCGTAGTGACAGGTTGTAGAGAGAGATGAGTCTAACGAGAGGTAACAGCGGAACTCTATACTCGTGTGTTAGAGACTTTAGTTAATATTTTCAAGACAGATAAAATTATAAATAGTCTCATACTTATCTTTACCTCTCCTGTCATTGCATGACAATTGGAACTTAGATTATCTACTTACAAACCTACTCACGTATAACTACCGCTCGTCCAAGAGTATAATATCGGCATAACTGATCTACAAAACACTACAAGAAGTTACGAAGTTTCTACAAGAGCTTCATCACCTGTAATACCTCAATATCTCGTACAGTCATTTACCTCATCTCTCCACTTTCTTCGTCCACCACGCCTCCTCCCACCTCCAAACTCGTTGAGACACACCCTTTTAGCACATACCAGCAGCACATTTGAGTACAGTATATCATAACTCATAAGAAATTTGGTACTTGGATGCTTTAGATTAGGGTTGATGCGAAGGATCTTGAGTGAATTGATCATTGTGTTTGAAATATGCATTTTATTAAGTGCCCTTCTCGACATTGCCTTTGTTTTTGTTGTTGAAGTGGTACAGTTAGTAGTCGAAGTTATTCTCGGGAAATCATTGAAAAAATGAAAGTAAACCATTCCGGTTCCGCATGGTAATCTCCTGCCAGAATATGCTTGGTCAAGTTCAAGATTTTGGCCGTATCTTTATACCCTGAAGGTTTCATGTTGACAGCTCAAGCCGTTCAAGAGATATAATGGTGCTAAAGGCGTGCGATAAGAACTAATTGTCCTTTGGCAGCTATTTTGGTGACCTTGACCTTGACCCCAAGTGCCCATTTCCGAATTCGGCCAAGATTTGGACCATATCTTTATACCCTGAAGGGTTCATGTTGATAGCTCAAGCCATTCATGAGGTATAATGGGAACAGTTACACACACACACACACACACACACACACACACACACACACACACACACACACACACACACACACACACAGAGGCAGGCAAAAGCATTATCGCTCCACCTTCTAAAGGCGGGTGATATTAAGTTAGGCTGTCTCAAGTGATTGTCTCATTTTGGCCTGAATGAAGTGCCTCTGTTGAGCTTTGCAGCAAATGGTATAACAGGCATTTTGGCCCTTCTGACAATTGTTATGTACGTTTAGTGAAGAAAATAATTTGATATTGATCTGAAATGATTAATCGACCTATGCCTGACCTCTTGACATCCGCTTTGTCTCTCTACCGGAAAAAAAAAAAAGATGGTTTTACCTGGAATAGACTATTAAAATGCGTTGATAGCGAGATTTTGGTTACAGGTTGATTACAGCTGTCTGGTCGAGAAAAGTGATATCAACAGTGAAGTATTGGTTATGGGTTAGGTGATACTGACTAGTCAAGAGGGATGTCAGTACCCAGCCATGACATATTCACTCTCACGGCTACATGGCTCTTTTTTGTAGACCTTTTTATCACTCTGCTTAAAAGAAAGCCGTCTCCGAGCGTCTGTACTCGTATAATTCTCGACTTTGCATTCTGTGAAGGGTGACCCTGACAGAAGAACCTCCAATCGATAATGTATACAGAAAGGACTGTTATGTTACTCCTCTAAAAGTAGCCTCCAGCAAAAATCGAGCGACCGGCTCGACGAGCAGGTTGGTATATGTGGCACCGCAGCACCCCCAGTTCCACCTCCCTCTCCCTCGTTCCCATTCATTCGTCTACCCTCCACCCTCCCCACATTCAAGTGCAAGACTCGCATTGTCTCAACCACTCTTTCATCATCCATTTGTCTTGGGAAATAATGGTTTTGTTATGATAACGAATAAAAACACATTAAACTGTGCTTTAATCCATAGTATAGTTATTTAAACACCACGATCTGACCGCAGGGTGGTATAGTAGTATATTCGTATGATGGTGAAGTCTTTAATGATACAATTTATCATTTGACGGTTGTATCCAGCAAGTGTGTAACATTACACAGTCTGAAGCTATAAGTAGATGTTTGTAGTGGTCGGTGGTGTGTGGAGGGTAGCTGGCCGTCACACGTTGTGGTGGGGGCATGTGGAGATAGGCCCGGGGTCGACGGCTCTGCCGGGGTGGATAGTGTGTGTGTGTGTGTGTGTGTGTGTGTGTGTGTGTGTGTGTGTGTTTCACCAATGCTCATAAACACGTCGTTATTTTCACCATGAAGTGTGCATTACAATATTGTCCACTGCGCCATATAATAGTGATATTTAGAGTTTAACGATATGGCAAATAAGCTTTTAATGATCGGTACACAGTAAGACCTTATTTTCTAAATGTTATTGAATCAGATATGCAGTGCAATAGCGGATTATAATACATTAGTTTGAACGGAGCCTTTAACTGGGCGGGATAAATCAGGCTAAAACACCAGATCTCTATTAAAACATTCACAATTGTCATTATACCACATTTTATTGTAGGGCAACTGGAATAGGACGATAGCAAAGGTGGTGGGTTGTCCTTCTCGGTGTTGACAGGGTTACCTTGTCATTCCCCCAGTTACCTAAGACATTCCATTATTATATAAATCCAATGTCTGACCCATTGTTTCATATCTTTGTTACAATGCAGATCATCCATTCGGCAATTTAGTTACTGGTTACCTTTTCCGAAATACGTCGTGTTATAAACGTGTGAATCGTAAATTACACCCTATTGCAGTTATAACTATATAAGGCAAGGTTATATTCCTGATATTGTTATCAGGTGGTGGCGGGTCTCTTGCTGGAGTGAGTGGCGATAAGTGGCTGAGGCAAGGGGTGGAGGGGGTTGGTTGTATGCAGCGCCGGATTAACCCTGCTGTGGCCTGGTAGGCAATGAAGACGGTTGGCCTGCAACATACAGATCTTTTTCTTCCGTTATTTCCAGTGAAATGTTGGCATGACCTATAATGGACTTTTTTGATGGCCTGATGGGTGATGGCACTTATTTGGACGCCCAAAGCATATATTTATTCCGCTCTAGAAGTCTGGATGGCCTGTGGCAGGCTTTGGTCTGGCAGGCAGTTGCCCAATTTGACTATACCTGGTAATCCAGCCCTGGTTGTATGGTGTGCGCGGGGTCAGCACACCACGCGGCTCACTCTACTGTTGGCTGTCCTGTGCATGAAATTAACCTTGATACTTATAATACTGTCAGGAGCAATGAATGGCGTCTAAATATTGACTGATCTTTGGTAATGCCAGCAACCATGTCATGGCCTCGGCTTAACCACCAGACAAGCTGTCATGAGGTTCCTGATGCCCAACATTATCTGATATCATGTATGAAGACATCAGTAACCAAGATAATATTGATCATGCGTTTTACTTATCAGCAACACTTTGTTATTATCACACATTGGGTATTAGTAGTAACTAGTGGTAATGACCTATCATAGCGTTTGTAAAGTAACAGTGGTTACGTCGAGTAAGGGAAGGGGCACACCACCGACCACTACAAACATATACTTATAGCTTCCGACTGTTTAATGTTACACACTGTCTGGATACAACCGTCAAAATGATAAAGTATGATTAAAGACCTCACTGTCATACGAATATGCTACAGTATATCACCCTATGTTCAGATTGTGGTGTATAAATAACTATACTATGGAACTCTGTGTGATATGTTTTTATTCGTTATCATAACAAAACCATTGTTTCTCAAGACAAATGGATGATGGAAGAGTGGTTGAGACAAAACGAGTCTTGCACTTGGATGTGGGGAGGGTGGAGGGTAGACGAATGAATGGGAACGAGGGAGAGGGGAGTGGAACTGGGGGTGCTGCGGTGCCACATATACCAACCTGCTCGTCAAGCTGGTCGCTCGATTTTTGCTGGAGACTGTACATCAGGTAAACCAGAATATTTTTACATCAAGTAACCTTAAACTTCCTACACACCCAGACGGGGTTTCCCTTAAACTGAAGTCAACCAATAGGTGATAGTTAAGAAATAAAACCTGAAATATGATACCGTACTGAAGTGAGACTATTTCTAATATCTTCAGTCTAACCAGTCTGCTCAAAGCAGGCTAAAATCGACTGAAGAAAAAAACTGTAAAAAGATAATGAAAATAATAATGAAAGGGCCACTGGAGGTTTTCTAACTCCTGTGGCTGAGAACATATTTTCTTTTGTGCTTGCTGTATCAAGATAATAAAGAAGCTTAATTTAGGAGATGCTATTCAAATGAGGCAATTATATAGGGCTTTCAGAAACCCCATCACCACAAAAGATCACCTCGAGTCTGGAAAAAACTGTCAGGATGTAACAAGAACATTACAATTACATCAACAGCCTGAATGGACTAATCCAGTTCAAATCATCAGACAGCAGTGGGAACGATATTGTAAAAGGAAATATGTAATTAGTGGTTTATAATCTTACTGAATTTATCTATTAACGGAAGAGTATAATAGAGTAATCTTTAAAAAAAACTTAGTTCACTTCCTCGTATTATCGATTTCTAATTATTTTCGTGGGTCTCTGTCTGTCTGTCTCTCTGTCTGTCTGTCTGTCTGTCTGTCTGTCTCTCTCTCTCTCTCTCTCTCTCTCTCTCTCTCTCTTTCTCTCTGAAATACTTTCAATCACTGGAGTGCCTATGGTGAGCAAGTTATAGTTCTGCAAGCCGGTAAGTATGTTTGAACTTCCTCAGGAATATACTCATACTCTTACAAGCATACTCGTGTATGCTTGTAAAAGTATGTTACCGTTTAAGTCGTTTAAGTCGTGTACATATGTTCGCGTAATTATGTGCATGTACAGTAATTGCTGTTTGCGTGTGTACGATCCATTTAGTTGCCATACATACCAAATGAAATACCGGATTCAGAAACTCAGTCATTCTAAACCCTGAGTCCAAAATGAACCCATGAATTAAAAAAAAAAAAAAAGTCTATGAAGCAGATGGAACTGAAAAAATGAAAAGTACGGCAGTAGGAAAATTATTTCGGATTTCATGAATGACACACACACACACACACACACACACACACACACACACACACACACACACACACACACACACACACACACACACACACACACACACACACACATTTTTTTTTTTATGCAAGGAAGAAGGAACCAAAGGCCAGGGGCCTGAAAATTGCTTCCTCCAAGAAAAAAAAAAACATGAAAACGGAGAGCCAAATTCAAGATCCATTCATTTCGAGATGCCTGGACACACTGCGTTTGAAAGACTGGAAATCGTAGCCTGTAGTAAAAAAAAAAAGACAGAAAGAGACAGTTCCAGAGACGACCTGTTGGGTACATCAAGGACTGGGAATAGTGGTTAATTCTTGCATTAGGGAGTTGGACAGAAAAGGGATGAAAGTTTGTTGCTAGACGGATGCTACGTGCCCGCCGTAGTGGTGGAGGGATGCAAGCAGTCAGTTCAGTGACCATTGAAGTAGCGGTAGAACAGAAATAAAGATGCGACAGTGCGGCAAAGAGACAGAGGTTGAAGGGAGCCAGGAAGAGGAGGAGAGTTAATGAGACTAAAATCCTTTGACACCATCCTACTGAGAAGAGCTGTATGTGGGGAGCCTCCTCACATGCGATAGTTGTCATCTATACAGGGGGCGAATACACCTGTGTAAATTCAATATCTGTGCAGGGGTAAAGAAGGTACGGAGTATGCTTAGCACACCCAATCTCTTGGAAGCAAATTTTACAAGGGTGGTAATGTGTTCATTCCAAGATAAATTCTGAGAAAATGAAGCCCCAATTTTGTTTAAAGATGGTGCAGGCCTGAGCTAGATAGTGTAAAAAATTATAGGGTACTCCTGATAAAGATTTTATCGGGCTGATAGGTGATAGAACTGAGTTTTTGATGCATTAAAAACAACAAGGTTATTTTTACCCCAATCAGTGATATGAGCCAAGTCAGACATTAGGTGTGCCATAGCCTCATCCCTTGTTTCTTGAAGTAACTGCTGAGGTGGACGCTGTGGGAAGAGAATGGAAAGGTGAAGGATGGAGTCATCAGTGTAGGGGTGGATAGGGTTAGATGCATAACATAGGAGGTCATTGATGAATAAAAGGAGGAGAGTTGGTGATAAGACAGTGCCCGCAGGAACACCACTATAGATAGCTCTTGGAGAAGAACAGTGGCCGTCTACAACAGCAGCTATAGAACGACCACAATGGAAGCTAGAGATGAAAGCACAGATAGGAGGACAGAAACCGTAGAGGGCAGTTTGGAAATAAATGATTTATACCAGACTCTATCGAAAGACTTTGAGATGTCAAGTCCAATGGCAAAGGTTTCGCAAAGTCCCTAAAGGTGGATCAGGAGTCTCAAAGGTAGGTGAGAAGATCACCAGTGGTGCGACCCTGGCGGAACTCATACTGACGATCAGAGAGAAGGTTGTGTTAGGAAAGATGCTTTAAAATTTTTCGGTTAAGAATAGACTCGACAGCTTTTGAAATACAGGATGTTAAAGCAACTGAGCGATAGTTAGAGGGCTGTGAATAGTCAACCTTCTTCGGAACAGGCTGAATGGGGTAAACATCCAGCAAGAAAGAAAGGTACAAGTTGATAGACAAAAGCGAAAGAGCTTTTCTAGGCAGAGTGAAAGCACAGAAGCACAGTTTTTGAGAACAACATGAAGGACTCCATCATGCCCATATGCCCTGTTGTTATTAAGGCTTGTGATGGTAGAAAAATACTTCAATTGAAGAAATTTTAATGTCAGCCATGAGGAAGTCAGAGGGGAGGAGACATGGAGGGACAGCACTGGAATCATTTAAAATGGAATTTAAGGAGAAAGTCAGAGCAAAAAGTTCTGTTTTATCAGTAGAAAAAATAGCTACAGAGCCATCAGAGTAGAAAAAGTGAAGGGAAGGATGATGAGGTAAAGGTGTTAGAGCGGTGTTTGGCAAGGTGCCAGAAGGAGCGGGAAGTATTCGAGCAGGAGAGTTCAGAGCATTTAGTATGGATGAAATTATTTTTAGCAGAGCAAAGAACAGACTTAGCACGATTCTGGGCAGAAACATAAAGATGAGATTCAGGGGTGGGTTGGCTCCAGAACCTTTTGTTGACCTTCTGCTTGTTGTGGACGGCTTTAGAACAAGCGTGATTGAACCAAGGATTTTTTTTCAGTGGTCAAAGGATATGAGAAAGGAATGTATGCTCCCATTCCCGGGAGAATAACCTCTGTAATGTGCATGATGCACTCAGATGGCACTCGGCCATGGAAGCAATAATTCTAGGAATAATCAGAGAAGTACTGCCTGAGGGCCTCCCAATCAGAAGCTCCAAAGTGCCACAACTGACGTTTCTTTGGATGGTCCACAGGTCGTACTGTAGCAACAGAACAGGTTAAGGTAATAAGGTTGTGACTGAAGGAGGCCAACGGAGAGGACATATTTACAACTTAAGCAGAAGGGTTAGCTGTAAGGAAGAGGTCAAGTATGTTGGAACTCTCTCCAAGATGGTAAGGGATACGGGTAGGGTGCGGTACGAGCTGCTCTAGATCAGTAATGATAGAAGACATGTAGGCTTGTTCATCAGGTGGATCAGTGAAAGGAGAGGAGAGCCAAAGGTGGTGGTGAACGTTGAAATCTAGAATGGAGATTTCAGAGAAAAGAGGAATGGATAGGATGTGTTCCATCGTAGAAGTAAGACAGTCAAAGAATTTTTCAGTCAGTAGAATTAGGGGATAAGTAAACAGCACAGATATATTTAGTCAAAGAAAGAAAGGAAAGCCGAAGCCAGAGAGTAGAGAATTCAGAAGAATCAAGTTCAGGAACATGAGAGCAAAATAAGTCGTTTTGTACATATATGCAACAGCCTCTTCTGGCTTTGAAATGATTGCAGAGAACGCAGGAGGATGCAGAGAAAGGTTTGCTATCAGTTGCCTCAAACAGCTGAGTCTCAGAAAGAGAAGGTGAGGTTTAGGGGAGGAGAGGTGGTGCCAAGCGGAAAGAAAGTTAGAGGAAAGGCTGTGAATGTTGCAGAAATGGAGATGTGACTCAGTCACACACACACACATATATATATATATATATATATATATATATATATATATATATATATATATATATATATATATATATATATATATATATATATATAACAGTTATACCGGGGAAATAAAATAATTCTGATATGCAGAATTTCTACAATATGGCAGTCTAACAGTTATGTCATGAGCGCAACAAAATAGCTGTGTAGCACGGGGGAGGGTGTGGCGAGGGTGTGAGCATTTGCCGTAAATATCTCTTTACAATAATGCATGGAAGGTACCATTTCGTCTTATTTGTAGGGGAGGCAGTTCATCTGTAATTTCTAGGTTCTAAAATATTCCTTTACCCTTGTGTTCAGATTTTTTTCAACTTTTTTTTTTTTTATGCGACCGACTCTGGGCATAGGCTTCACAGCCTGTTCCCAAGGCCCAGTAGTCCTCCTGCATTCCATACACATCTACATGTCACCACTTCGGTGCTAACACCCACCGTCCATATTGAATACATGCTAGTGTCTCATACAGGACTGGTGCACTGGTATTAGCCGGGGTATTTTAACGACATTTCGGCGGGTCTTCCGGTAGATCAGTAAAGTCTGATTTCATGAAATTCAGATCCTTAAACTGTTCCCTACCCCAGCGGGGATTTGAACCTGGGTCCGGTCGTTAAGTCAATACACAGGGCCGATGTTATACCGATGCATCATCTGTTGGTCAACCTATTACAAGCCGATGATGTGCTGGTGCGTCATTTGTTGGAGAGATTTTTCATGGCTCAAGTACATGGTATAACAATTTGGCGAACACAGACAACAAATCTTCATTTCGTTGGAAACTCACCCCTGGCTCGGGAACGGGGTAGAAAAGTTACTCAAGGCTAGCCGGGAATAGTGTTAAGTGTCTTTGAAGCGTTTAGCCATCTGTATTATGAGTGAATGGGGTTATGAGACAGACAAGAGATCATTAATATGAATGAGAAATGGGGGAGGAACCAAGGCTGGTCCTTGTGGCATGCCATCATTAAATGAATGGAAACTGGAATACATATCTGTCTTTACAAGTATCTTTCGGTCACTTAGATATTAGAATATCAGTTGGACAAAAACTGTTTGGCCGTAGCAAGGGAGTTTGGATGACAGGGAATGGTGCCATAATCTGTCAAAAACTTTGTGAAATATCAAGGGCTATTGCATGAGTTTTTCCATGTAGGTTAATTGACTGATGGATTGTATGAGTAAAGAGATTTATGAGTATATCAATAGTGGATCTCTCGTGGTGAAAACCGTACTGTCCGTCACAAATGAAGTTGCTGGATTCAGAATAATTAATAATGTGTTTATTAATGACAGACTCAAATCCTTTACCAAGAGAGAATGTGATAGCTATGGGTATGTAGATATACAGACATGTAGAATGAGAGATATGAGTAATTTAAACACACACACACACACACACACACACACACACACACACACACACACACACACACGTCACGTTGCAATACTCATATTTCATTCTGCAATTTACACATTTGAGAATTTTAAACTTTCCTCTGCGGTTTCGCGCGTCACGTAAATATTCCTTTGCGTGTTATTGACGGTAACTGTATTAGTGTCAGAAAGATATTATTGTCACTTAAGAGATTATTAATTTCATGATCTTCTCTTCTTTAGTAATCCGTTTTACACGGGGCTATCTAATTTCTTTAAGAATCAGTCTGAGTGTTAGCCCCTGGAATCAAGCGATTTGTGACCCATACACTATGAGAAGTTTGTCCCAACTGCATAAAATCTTCTACAGGTAGCAGAACTATAGAGGGTACGTATAACTGAAGTAATTAAGACGTCAAATTGAACCAAAATTGCCAAAAAAGAGGTGCGTGGGAGCCTTCTTAATCCACAAGAATATTCACGTCCGCTTAGGAGGCTTCCTAAGACCTCTAACTCTCCTATGTTTATTTTTAGGGAATACAGTACAGTATTTTTTCATGTTAATATTACATATATCCTTACTATAGTCGCGCACGTTATTTATGCAGTGTTAATATCGATTTTCTATCTACAGGTATTATACAGGACAAATAAACAGGCTAGAGGCACTAGTACCTTAGTAAAAAAAAAATAACACGTGACTGTAATTCACTTTCATGTGTCTGGCCTGTTAATCTTTCTCTTGATCATTGTAAATTCTATACTTCCCGGAATGACGCGTCGCCACTCACCTCTAATTCTGACTTTCTCATTACAGTAATTTCCTTACTGGCAATTTTGTCTTCAGTCGGGGAAAAAATCTGGTTAATCTGGCTGTGTTAAGTAATGGATTGTCACTTGTAGACTCTGGTATGCTGAAAATGTTCTTATTGTTAAAATCTTTTGAAAGAGAAAAACTCTTGTTGCTTCGAAAACGTAGAATAAGCTTTGTTCGTTGCTGCGGTGAAATTAAAATGAATTCATATAATTAATGTGCTGAAAATATATCTTTAGTTAATACTGCTGTGCCAAAAAGAAGACGTTAATTATCCTGTACTGAAAGAATAAAGCTACTTTTGATCCCAAAAAGTATATCTATGCAAAAGAAAGAGAGAACCAACATTGGAGGCCACAATATTTTTCCAGCCCAGAGGATGGGAGAGCCCAAATCAAGAGCCGATCATTTCGAGAACTGATTGGCTGCATGCATGAATGGTTGAAAAATTTGGACAGAAGATGGGTGTGAGTGCTTTCCCAAACAGGAAATGCACACCTGCCCTAATGAAGGAGCGAAGCAACCAGACATTTCAGCTTGGATTTTAGATACTCAGAATTACCTGACATACTGAAAATATAGAGAAACATCGCCCTTCTGAACGTTTTCTTTCATTTTTTTCCCATTATGGCGTCCAGCCAGCGCCTGTCTAGTAACATTCACCTTTAATCGGCCAGTGCTTCAGTGGAATATTTATCAAGTCTCTCAGTTCTTTCATGTACACATTTTGCAGCCAAAATTCCTGGAAGCAAGAAGTAAGCGAACCTCCCCGCCTGTTCCCTGTCTGTTAAAAGTAGTAGTAATTACTCAAAGCCTGTTTTTAAAGTGATAGAGTTTCCGCATACCAGAGGTTTATGCTACGATTGAACGGATGCTTTCTTCAAAATGTATATTTTTTTCATTTTTATAATCTAGTTTGTGATAAGTGGGGGAGCTCAACATCCACTCACTCGATGTAGTGCTGCTCTCGGGCGGATGACCTTTCCTTTCTTCCTTCCTTCCTTCTTTCCTTCCTTCCTCTTATGTCGTTTCCTTCATTATTTCTTATTTCTTCTGTTTACGGGTGACTCTACACTGATTGGCAAGTCAAATGGTTTTCCTGTACACCTTGAAAGCATTTACTATGCTGGGTGGTAACCATATAACCAGACTATGGCACCTGGCGGTTTAGTGGTTAATGAAGGCACTCCAACCGGATTGAGCCTGTGTCGGTTCATATCCAAGAGGTGGTTGGGGTTTATTGCTCATGTAATGCCACTCAGGGATGGATGAGGCTGGTCATTCTCATCTTAAATGTCAGGATCAACTTGCCTAGCCCTGGGCTCCTACGCTCCTCATGGGACAACACAGGTTTAGATGATGGATGAATGGATGTGAACCTAGATATGTAAAAACGGTGGCTGGTTTGAGAACACAATAACGTTGCTCGATGGCCTTTCATCAGTGAAGTTGGTAGTTTTCTGAAAAATGATAATTATTGTCAAGATAGTTTCTATTTGATGTAAGTAACAGTACATTAAAAGATACTGAATTTGATGAATTTCAAAAACTTTCCTCATCCATCGTTCACCTTTGTGTACCTGCCCATTCAGCTAGTTTTATACACGTATATGAATCTGTAAAATATAAATATCTTATATACTTACATACCTTATAGATTCCGTTTTTATCAAATATAAAATTTCTACGTCAATACAAAAGTCACCATTATCCAAATTACTCTAACAATTTTAAACATTCGTTAACTGTCATTAATAAATTTTAAAGATTTTTTATCATTTATTTTTAAAGAGTTGCATATTTTCCACATACCTAAAGAAAGCTTCCAGGAGATTTCATTTTTTTCAATCGTAGAGTTCCTATTTAAGGATGCTGTGGACACAGACTTTTGAAAAGCCGGCTGGTTTGGAAACATTTGGTAACTGGTTGTCTGTCGTTAGCGAAGACTGCTTTTGTCAGAAAAAAAAATACCAATAATAATTCACTAAATAATTCATGTGAAACTGTACTAACCGATACTAAGTTATGAATATTAAAACTATTCGTTCACCTCTGCCCTGTTTAGTCTGTACTTTGACCTGCTGGTTTAAGAAGTATATCCACCATTCTTCCCAGCCCCACTTAAGATGGCGTCTCCCAGCGATTTTCCTGCTCCATGTGGTTGAATGAGTTTATCCGGGACTTTATGGTGAAAGAACAATGTGATTATACATGTTGTTTATTCTGTGAGTAAGCAAATAGCATTAGTTTATAAATAAGGAAAAACAGCAAGGAGACTGGCGTGTTAACTGACAACTTAAAAGGTGGGAAAATTAAACAGGTTTGGTGAGTGTTAAGGCAATATATCTGGATAAAGCTGATTCAGAGGCGTTAGGCAAAGTGAATAGTTTAGAAACTAGGATGTTTAAGGTTAGGGCCAGACTAGATAATTGTGATGGCTTCTGACCACGCAAAGGAGGGTGCAAAGTTAAAAATAAGTAATACTGAGTGGAATGTAACCATCAGAAATAGATTTCAGGTTCTAGAAGATGAAGTACAGGACGGTCCCAAGCTTTATACTTGTTCGCTATTCATTTATTATGCATAAGGAGGAGGGATTTTGCGCTAAGCGGCCTTGCTTTCCTTGATGTAGGGTACAGGACGTGACTGAGAGAGTGACTCAGCAACGCCTCCGAGGACTCTGTCATTGTTACTGTGGTAGAAAAAATAATGCAATTTCAGGCACGTCAATGGAGGTGCTTAGGAAGTAAAAGCATTAAGGAAGTTCAAGGAAAGCCATTGGAAATTAAATATCTGTGGATTGTTACCAGGATTTGATGTTGGTGCTGTGCTACTTGGTAAAATAATAGGGATCTATAGTAGCCTAGTAGGTCTGTTTAGGAAAGAGAGTGTGACGTTTCTGATGTTTGGGACAATTTCAGTCATGACATGAGTTTGTCTTGTGGAGGTGACCATCGCCTCAAGAGGGTACCGAGAATCAAGGTTAGGTAGGATTCTAAATGGCCGTGTCAGGCATGCTTTAGATAGTGATAAAGAGGTGAAAAGAGGTATAATTAATAGTGTAGATGTTAACAGTTCAATCCCACATGCTGATTGCGGTAGGGTAAGTGAGGTGAGGTAATGTCACCAGGCGTGAATGTGGGCATGACCTCACCCCATGTACAGACAGACAATCAAGGAATTTGGGGGGAGGGAGGCGATGTCAGTAGTGGTCAGCAGGAGTGCTGCAATCCGTGCTGAGGATTTAAAGAGCAAAACATGGCTATTTTCAGTGTGTCATCCAGTGATACTAGATCCAGCTGTTCTATGAACATTACGTAAATGATTTTGAGAAGCATTATTTCGAAGTGAGATGAGATAATTACTTATGAAAGTGCTGACAACCCTAATTGAACTGTAATTGTAGAATCATGGTTGAACCCTTGTGACAAGCAGTTAAATGGAAAAGTGTCACTGCAAGAAATATATATTTATTTGGTTAATCACGATTGGTTAAAACCGTCAGTGAGTTGTAATATTAAGAAACATATAAATACTATCTATACATCTATCTATTGCCAGGCGCCTTAATCTTGTAAGGGAAGCCCTCAAACAAATCGCCTCCATGTCGGCCTGTCCGCCGCCATTTCGCTGCCCTTCCCCTAGCTCACACACCCTTCTCTTATATACCTCCCCACTCTATCCCTCCATCTCATCCTCGGCTTCCCCATCCCTTCCTCTAACTCCATCACCATCTGCTGACGGTGTGTCACTGGCCAACCCGTGCACTCAGGTGTGCCCTTCCCCTTCTCCCACCCCACCATCACCGAGGAGAAACAAGGGGAAGACTACTACAAATCCGCCTGCCACCAAACACCGTGCCTTGCCTCGTGACGCCTGCGAACCCACGCCCAGGAGCCCTTCTCCTGCCGCCGACGATCGCCCGACTCTCCACATCGACCCCGACTAATTCATCAGACACTTTCATCAACAGTTTTCCCAGTCCAACTTCCTCTCCTTGCTCTCCAGCCACATCACCCATCCTTCATAATTTCCTACCGCCCAGCAACTGCTACCCCTTCGTCATCTGCTTCTCACTGGCGGGCCTCACACCATAGGCCCGCTCCCACACTGTTTCACAGGTGGGAAAATCTAACAACAACAACAACATCTTCCCCCTTCCACCTCACTCACATACACTCTCCTCGTTAGCCTCTGGCCCTCCATCCTCTCCACATGGCCAAATATTCTCAGTGTATTTCTGCTAACGCTGTCTACCACATACACATCCACAGCACAACGCTCCTTCACTTCCTGATTTGTCAGTGTGTCTCTCCATGTAACTCTACATGTTCCTTTCAAACAACCCATTTACTTTGCTCACATTTGACTTGTGTCCTTTCAACAAGTTCCAAGCTGCGCTTCCATACGATGAAGTTGGTATCACTAATAAATGCAATACTTATCTTAAATGTCAGGACCAACTTGCCTAGTCCCGGGCTCCTACGCTTATGGGGCAACATAGGATTGGATGATGGAAGGATGGATGGACATATAATTAGAAAGTGGATGGTGAAACATAAAATTCCTTGTATGTCACAAATTTCACGGAAAGTAATAATATTATTATTTTCCTTGCAGTGTACAGATTTCCCAAATTTGATGAAAATAAGAAATTGCTGTACAGTGAAGTAAAATCAGTCGTGGAAAAGAAGGACGGCACTGTTTTAGGGGACTTCTATAATCCAAATATTGACTAGAAAAATTTGTGTGTAGACAAACAGACGAACGATTGGTTAGAACTGGTAAGAATTGCGTTTTTAAGTTAGGCAGTGAATGCACTGGTACGTGGCAATACTATTCTCGACCTTGTCTGTAAACAAACAATGATCTAAGAAATTTGTGCGATATTTGTAAAAACACTTAATACTTACAGCCATATCATCGACTTGAATATTATTGTAAAATGTAAGAGCAGTACAATTAGTATCCTAGTTCCTAACTACGATAAAAGCAAACTCCGAAACATCGAGAGATTAAATTGAAATTGCCAATCCTAACTGAACAAAGGTACTACATGTGAATAACGTCAAAAAATGAGGGAAATATTCACGAATCATTTGTTGTCAATCAAGCGATGAAACATAACAAGAAATACCCAAAGAAATATTCACATCAATGAACCAGCCTGGGTGTCGAGAATAATGAAGAAATCATCTGACACAAGAAGACAATCATGTTAAAAATATATACAAATGAATAGGATATTACGATGACAGTAACAACTATAATTTTTAATTTTCAGGGGTAATAATATTATTAGAAAATTACCGGGAAAACTGAAGAAGAATATTAGGTAAAATTTTTTTGCCAAACAAAGTGCAAGCCCGCAGGAAGTATTTTGTTTTTCGATGTGGAAGGAGTAAAAAAAGCTGTAAGAAATACTAAAGGCCTAATTTTTCACACACCGGATAATCTCATTCATTCTTACCAAGCACTGGCACCAAAAGAAAATAAGCTGCTCAATGTTATCTCACAATCTAAGTTTTTCAAGAGAGGATGATAAATTATCAATCAACGAAATTCCAGCACATGCTGTGAAATAATTTTTTTTTAAATCAGTTCAAATAAATCGACTGGACCTGGCCAGATATCTCATCGTGTACTTTATTCGTTTGGTTTCGTTTCGTATATAAAGGCTCCAACATGCTTGTATGAGTAAATTTTGGTCACCTAATGGCGGCTTTCCATGCTCTTCGATCTGTGACATTCTCCCTGTTCAGTCCCTTAACCCTACATTACCCCACGACTTCATCTCAGAACTTATTTTTAAGTTGCCTCTCGTAGCCTTACCTTGAACGTTCACACCACTCTCTTGTCGCCCCCACATGTCATCTTCAGTCCTTTCAACTTGCCTAAGGAACCTCATTCAGGCCCTCTTCATATCAACACTAATACATGCAAGTTTCATCCTTCCTCTCAACTCTTCAATCGCAGTCCTAACCCACCCAGGTCTCTCATTTAGAGACACACTACAAATCTATTTAATCAATATCATTTCTGTATGCTTGAGCCTACGAATATCCTCTTCCAGTGCTGCCCAGCCATTACTCTATAGCATCACATGCCTAACACATGCTGCATATAACGACCTCCTAGTACGGAGGGAGAGCTCTGTCAATGTCGGGAGAGGCAACAGCTTGCTAAATTTCCTCCAAGCACACCTTACCCTAACCAGAGCCCCACTCCCAGCACATAACGTGGCCCCCAAATAGCCAAACTCCTCCACACACACACAAGAGACTCTCCAGCAATATCAATCATATCTCGCCTCTCAATCTCTACCTGCTTGCCCTGACAATTCGCACACACATATAATCAGCATTTCTTTGCAGCCTACCTCCAATACCATTACATCTCTTATGCACCTACTTATTACAACCACTGCACAACATGCAATTACTTTCCTTACCCTTGTGGCACACTGCACAAGGCTATCCTCGCTCTGTTTTGAAAGTATCGCAACCAGGCTAGGATATCAATACTATTGTTTCATTCCCGTTCACACTTAACACTTGTACAACATTAAATCTCTTCGCTTTCTAAATCTCTCCTCCGTTTCCCTCTCATTTGCCACATTCAACTCCAAGTCATCAACATAAAACATCTCCCATGGGCGTCAATTTCTGAAGTCATGTGAGAGCTTCAGGCACCATGGCAAACAATAAAGGGATCAAGACTGACCCTTGATGCACGCCAACATTCATGGGAAGCTCATAACTCATATCTCCATTCACTCTCACCTTGGTGCGACCACCCTCATACATTGCCATAACTACTTTAGTCAGCCACTTCTCAGTCTCAGGCCTTCCCCACTTCTCCACCTCCCAAGGAACTTTGTCAAAGCCTTCTCTAAATAAACAAAAACAAGGTATAGCTCCCTCTTCTCCTGTGTGTATTTTTCCCGATGCTGCCAGACATTGAATTGTATCAGTGAACCCCAAACTGCATCTCATCAGTATTCACTCTTTCCCTTATCATACCTCCCAAAACTCTCTCCATTACCTTAATTATCTGGTCTAAAAATTCATGCCTCAATAATTTCCTCTTTCCAGGACATAGGCCTTCCCCTTATACACATTTACAATCATTCATTTCAGCCAGCCATCTGAAACAACACACTCATATATGATCGAATGGATCAAGTCGTAACTAGACCCACTCATGTATCTCCTGAGGCATTCAACATTTCAGCAGTCAACCCAGACACACCCGCCACCTTTCCTAACTGCATCCTGCAGGTTGCCCTGTTCACTAGGGTGGATCGTATTTACATTTTATTTATTTATTTTTTTTTTGTGACATTCAAAAGCCAATAGTGCTCAAAATTTGCGTATTGAAGAGAAAAAAGACCCCAGTGAAATAAAACATTTCTACAATAATTTCTTCTACTTCCTCAACGAGCTCAAAAATTTAAGAAGTCAAACAAATGTGATATTTTTTCAAGATTTTTTTTTTAAATTACATGTCACGCATTAATCATACAGCAAGAGATATAAATATCTTTTAATTTGCATTGAAAATACACACACACAAAAAAGTCTGCCTGCAATTAAATATCTTCAGCCTTCCCAATTTGTTATTTCAAAATAAAATTTTCAAAAAATTTATACATTTTTCAAAATACTCCTGAATTCATACAAGTGACAAAGATGCTACTAATCATTATTAATGTAATGTTAGGCAACATAAATGACTATGTGATTATGTCTAAGCGCAGTAGCATAACATCCTCTGCCGCCCCACATAGTCTGATATCAAGACAGTGCAAGATATTTAGTTGTCTACTCTTCACGTGCTTGCACACTAATGTTTGTATGTCATATTACATGTTTCCTCTGCTTCTCCCACTTTGATTCAGTCTTCATTCATCTGTTACTGAGGTAACAGCACACAAGTTTGCTTCCTACAGATAGTTCTGATTGGACTGTTCACTTGAGTAAGGATTACGTCGCATGGAGCTAGACTTGCAAGTCTGTGTTCCATTTTGGGGACACCAGGGATATGGACCATATTCCAACATAATGATGTAATGAGACACAGTCTATACATATGCAAGCAGACCATGACAATACTGAACAGAAGACGCCTTGACACAAGAACTCGAAGAGCTAGGATGCTGTCAATTGTTATTTCTTGGACGTTAATCCGGATTGCCCGTGCTGAAACATTAGCAAATGGTCCCTGATACTTGTCAGGAGTATGTGAGCAAGAACCTTGCTTAGAACACTGAGCACTGTAACATCACTATAGTTTCTACAGTCACTCTGGTCTCCTTTCTTTTCCCAGATAAAGGTGACCAAACCACTTGTCCAATCAGGAGGAATGATACCAATATACTAAGCGGCTTCTATGACCGCATGTAATGCCATGATAATGGCACTATCCCCAGCTTTGATCAATTCTGCAGGGTTGCAACAAATACCAGCTGCTCTACCACCTTTAAGCCAATACA
Organism: Coenobita brevimanus; assembly: GCF_032717465.1. Classification (NCBI taxonomy): domain Eukaryota; kingdom Metazoa; phylum Arthropoda; class Malacostraca; order Decapoda; family Coenobitidae; genus Coenobita; species Coenobita brevimanus. The sequence goes on along the minus strand of NC_137006.1, from coordinate 19,151,553 downwards.
CTGCCTTATTGATTTCCAGCAGAGAATGCATTGTATCATTAATTGGTTGGAGAGCAGTCAATGGATGTACAGCACGCCAGGTGATGGAGGCTCTCCGCTGGGAGATTCAGAACAAGAGTTGCAGCACTAATATAGTGAAACATTACTTAAATGTTCGTATTTGAAAAGTAGAATAAGCTACCAGCAACAGTAATTGCGGCGGTCAGTGTAAAAACATTTTTAAAAATTGGCAAGGCTGTCATTTCGAGATTATAGTCTATAAATGAGTGTTGTTTATTTCTGGGTTGAAGTGTATGCAGACAACAATTAGACGTTTGCTTATTTAAGAGAACATTGGGTAACTGTGTATACTCCTTCTTGTACAGATCTGCACCCTATGGATTACGCAGTGCATAGTTGTTCGTTTTATGCATCTCTTGTGAAAATTTCCATGCCTATTATTTCTAACAAGCATGTTTTTTCTTCTTTATTTTTCCTGCAGGTTTTACAGAATAATAAGGGGAAGGGGAAGGACCTTCGTCTTTCCTCTTCTATTCTGTTAGCTGCTGGATAGATCTGGATAGATCTTTAGCAGAATTAACTTATTTTTACAATTGATAATCTCGTCTTGTGCAACAGACCCTCTGTTATCAGTGCTTCCTCTGTAGTCCTATGCACTCCTTTGTACATTACACGTCAACTATGTCTTCCTTAGTCTTCTTTACCTATGACCTTAAGTCTTTCTAACGTAACGAATCCAGGCATCGTGCAATAAATGGATCTTGACTTTGGCTCTCTTTTGTTCAGTTTCTGTTACAATGGACAACATTTTCAGGAGTTCATTCTTCTGTTATCTCCTTTATTTGTTAAAAAAAAAAAGTCCTTTCCACATTGATCATAGCTGTTTACGAGTAGTTATTATTAAATTTACCTTGCGCTGTTATATGCAGCAAGATGGAGTACTTCTCGCTGTGAAGTGCTTTAGAATAAGGAAATAAATTGGTTACCTGACGGCCATCTAAAGGAAAAAAAAGTGGTAAAAGCGCCCAACTAAATTTCATCACTGTTCAATTTAGTTTTTGGATGGCCGCGTAAAATAGGATGGAACAAAAAATGATTTAGAGCGAAAATGAGGTTACGCCGAAAATGGCTGACTTCGTTCTCTCGTGGGGGTAGTTTCGTAAGGTTTAGTGGCAAGGAGTTCATCATCATCATCATCATCATCATCATCATCGTCATCATCAGTCTTTGACAATTCAGTACAAGGCAAAAGTTTCTCGTGACTCTCTCACCCTTATCCTTCTGTTGTTAGCGTGCTCCATCCAGACTTCCGTATTAGAGGACGTGATACCTCCATCTTTCAGCTCACAACTGAAAAACCAAGCTTCGATTCCAGGACCGGTCAGACTGGCAGATAATATTTGCTTCTCAGTATTAGAAGTTGGACCGTGGATGCAGTTTGACTATGAAAACACCCTGACACAGATTGACGGGTACTAACACAGACAGATAGATATTACGAAAGTCTCTCTCTCTCTCTCTCTCTCTCTCTCACACACACACACACACACACACACACACACACACACACACACACACACACACACACACACACACACACACACACACACACACACACACACACACACACACACAAACCAGGGGAAAAAAAAAAAACGTGAACACATCAACTTTTCTCATTACCGGCAAATTGCACCTCAACCCCCTGCACCTTCTTCCGCTCCCCTCCACACTTTCGCTCATCAGTTGTCTTTCTTTCTTCCACCCCACTTCTCTCTTCCTCCCCTTCGTGTATCCTCCGCTTCTTCTCTCATCTTCCCTTCCTTTCTCCTTTCCCATTTTCTTCCCGTTCACCTTCCCCCTCTTCCCCTTCTTTTCTCCAACCCCATCTCTCTCTCACCTCCCCGCATTCTCCTTTTCACTCCTCTCTACAGTGCCAGTCCTCTCTACACCTCCCCCTCTCCCCATCAGTTCACCCCACTCCCTTCCCTCTCCTTTTTTCTCTTTTTCCTTTCCTCTTTATCATCTCCTCCCTTTCCCTCACCTTGCTCAGTTCTCTCTCAACTCTCTCTTACTTGCTTCCTCACTTTCTTCTACCATCTTTCTCTCACATGAACTCCTCCACCATCCCTTCACCCTTTCATTTTCTTTCGTCTCTCCCCTTTCCATCTACTTCCTGGCTAACCCCTTTTTTTCCTCCGTCTTCTGCTTACATTCTTCTGTTTCACTTCCTTTTTTCCTCTTTCCATCTTTCATTTCATATTATACCTTGCATCATACATACCGCTCTCTACGCCTCTGGGCTGTATATCATCAATTACCTTTCTCTTCCCCCTCATTTCTCTCGCTTCCATTCCCCTCCCCTGCATTTCTCTCCCATCTGAAACCTACATTTCGCCCTCAGCCCCGTCCATTTACCTTCCTCATCTCACCTCTCTCCTCCCTCGTCCTCTCAGTCTCACCTCTCTTTACTTCACCTTTCCCTTCATCTACCCTCTTCTCTTTCCCCTTTTCCTTACGCTGTTTCATTCTCTTCCTTCCTTTACACCTGTTTACCTGTCTCTATGTATCATTCTCTCCCTTCTACATTTCTGTCCTCAATTCCCCTACTTCTTCCCCACCCCCTCATTCTTTCCCTTCCTCTTTCTTTTATTCCCATCTCCTCCCCTGCCGTCTAAATTTCCTTCCTTCCTTCCCTCTCTCCCTTTTCACTTTTCTCCCAACCTCTTACTTATTTCTCCAGCTTTTCATTCTCTTTACATTTACATCTCCAAACTCATCCCTCCACACACCTCACACCACCCACTCTACACCCTCCCATCCTTCTAGTTTATCCCCATTGTGGCTAAATAAGAATGGATTGCATTTTAACCATTATGTATTTGCCCAATGTCAGCATATCATGATATAAAAGTGTAGCGTCCATGTGTGATTGTTGGTCATCTACTGCCTAAATATATTGCCGTTTGTGGCTGTACTGTGTTTTGGTTTGTGAAGATAATGGAGAACTATGACAGGAAGATGAATGCGATAACGATGTTTTATATGTTCTCGACTCCAGGAATAGGTTAGACAGCCTGTTTTCTTGAACTCGTCAGTCATTTCTCGCACACTTCACCCTTTCACCCACCATGTATACTGCATGCCGTCACCGGTGGATCCTGTGGAAGATCAGTAATGAAGCGCAGATCTAGCATTGTTCCCTGCTCAGGCCTTGGACTGATCCCGTGGCCTTTCAGACGAAATTCCGCAGTTTTAACTACACCACAACTTGCTCATTAAAATAATGATAAATTCAACCCATTGAACCCGAGGACAACTTTTAAAAATTATTCTTGTTCTCTCCAGACGACCTTTTTAAAACTTAAGAATGGTGTGTAAAAGTGAAAGGATTGACTAAGGCTGTATTCATACCCTCCACATACAAACGCCTTCCCTTAGCTGAATAAAGTTATCTGGGATGAGCAAAAATGAAATAGAGTGCCCCTCACCGGATTAAAGGGGTTACTGTAATGAAACTGATGGGGTGGACAAAGAAGATGGTGGTAATGATATGGATGGCGATGATGTGACGGTGATGATTATGGTGATAATAATGATGAAAAATTCGGTACACCGCACCGATTTAGTGAAAAATTGTTTGGACGATGACGATGATGATGATGATCATGTATTTTATTCACATATATGGTTGATTCAGTAACCATATTTTCGTTTGGGGACGCAGCTCTTTAAAAAACGAAAAAAAAAAAAAATGATTGGTATTGGTCTAGTGAGATATTAAACTGAATTGTTAATAATTGTAGTGATAATAACGATAACGATGCTGCTGCTGTTGATTATGACGTTGGTGGTGATAGTGATAATAAAAATAATGATAATGATGAGAAGAACAGCGATAGCGATGGTGAAGAACTCCATGATGGTACTAGTAACCGCTCTGCCCTTTTACTTAGTTGCCTCAGGGTAGACACTTCCACACTTTCTAATTTTCATCCTTTATATCCTTCAAATCTCCCATCCCTCATACTTTCCAGTCACACCCACTTAAAGATCCACACCGACTCGAGCCCTCCCCCGTTGCTCCTTCTGTTAATGAGATCGTTATTCCATGAATACTGAGAAGACTCCAGACAAAATATAAATAAATGAAACTGAAAACTTTAAAATTAATTATGGTGGCATTTTATCTTTCTTTTTCTGTTTTAATTTTGTTATGGTCAGCTTTGGTGAAACTTTTCAACTTGTTGACTGATTAACAGAGAGAGAGAGAGAGAGAGAGTGGGGAGGGATTTATTTTGGTTCATGTGGAAAACAAATTAACTTTATCATAAGAAATGTGTCCCGACGGAAAACAGTGCAGCTAGTTCATTATACTAAATTAATTGCGTTGAATATTGGGCCGCTCAGTGTCTCTGTCTCTGTGAAGTCTGTCTGTCTGTGTGTCTCATATATATATATATATATATATATATATATATATATATATATATATATATATATATATATATATATACACATACATACTTGATGTGCTGTTCTCGGGTGTCTGCCCTTTCCTCTCCTCCAACCTTCTTTCCATTCATCCTCTTCTGTCTTTCTTACATTCATTCTTTCCTCTTTCTTCTGCCTGCGGGTGACTTTACACTCCCTCTTGTGTCTTTCTTTCCTTCATTCTTTCCCCTTCCTTCTGCCTGTGGGTGACTCTACATTGAGTGACGAGCCAAATGGTTTCCTGTACACCAGGAAACCATTTACTACGCTGGGTGGTAACCATATAACCAAATTTTGGCTCCTGGTGGTTTAGTGGGCAATAAAGGTGCTCCAATCGGATTCAGCCGGTGAAGGTTTATATCCAAGGGGTGGTTGTTTTTTTTTGCTCACGTAATGCCACTCAGGGATGAGTGAGGCTGGTCACTCTCATCTTAAATGCCAGGACCAACTTTCCTAGCCCCGGGCTCCTATGCTTCTCATGGGCGACGTGGGATTGGATGATGGATGGATATATATATATATATATATATATATATATATATATATATATATATATATATATATAATCAACCGTTGAGTGTCCACTGCAAGACTGGCTTATCCCAACCGAAGTTGGGATGATTCAACCTATGTACTGTATCGCTTCCAAGTGGCTTAGACTGTCTGGTAGATTCTGTATCTAGAGTGTGAAGTCCTTGTAAGTGTAATTGTAATGTTGGAGTGCCTTTGGATGTGCGTGAAGTGTGTGAACCAAGTTTAGTCGGCTGCACAAGCCAACTGGGTGCAAGCATACTTTATAGTCTGCGACACTGGTTCAACCACAGCACCCCTTATGTCCGCCAAAGCGGTACGTGGCAGGGTGAACACTCCCAATGTTTATTACTCTGGCGGGACGCGAACCCTCTTTCTCCCACGTACGATAACGCACACTCTACCACGGTACCAGTCTCTCTCTCTCTCTCTTTATATATATATATATATATATATATATATATATATCAATCAATCAATCATTTCCTGTGGCACCCTCGGGGATGCATAGGGCCTCGATGAACTCACACCACCACATCCTATCTTGTGCTAACTCCTCAAGATCTCCCCAACACTCATCTCCAGCTTCCCGTCTCATTGTCCTCACCCACGTCTCTTTTGGCCTTCCTCTACCTCTCCTACCAAGTGCCACCCACCCTGGTGTACCTCGTACTATTCCCTGTCTCCTGTACACATGTCCTAGCCACTTCCATCGTGAGAATCTAACATATTCATCGATTGGCTGCACTCCCGTTATTTCTCTAATTCTACTATTTGGTATCCTTTCCCACCACTTAACTCCTTATATTCTTCTAAGTGCTTTACTTTCAAACACCAAGAATTTATTTTCCATAGTGACTGTGCTGTACCAAGACTCGTGTCCATAAATTAAGATACCCCTAACCATTACCTTATAAAGTTTGATTTTTGTATGCACAGAGAAATTGTTATTATTCCAAATACTTTTAAGCATTCCCATTGCCTGATTAGCCTTCTTTAACCTTTCCTCGAATTCAAAGTTCAAAGAACCATCCTTGGCTAAATAAGTACCTAAATATTTAAACCTATCAACTTGCTTTACAACCATACCTCCAATTACACATTCCTGTGCATTTTCCATATTCATATTGATTATTTCAGTTTTTCCACAATTAATAACCAAACCCACCTTGCGACCTTCACTCACCAAACAGTCCAACACTCTCTGCATCTCTTCTGGCCCATCACAAATCAAAACTACATCATCTGCATAATCTAAATCCAAAAGTTTCCTGTTCTCTCCCCAAAGTATACCTGCACCGGTTTCTGTTCCAACGCGTTTCATAATGTAATCAATGACCAATATAAATAGTAAAGGCGATAGAACACCACCTTGAATTACTCCGGACTTGACTTCAAACGAATCACTCAGACAACCATCAACCATCACTTTACAAAATGTGTCCTCATGCATGTTCATAATGACCCTCACAAACTCCTCTGGTATTCCATAATGTCTCATGATCTTCCCCATAGTCTCTCTCGAAACACTATCAAAAGCCTTTTCAAAATCAACAAAACAAAGACTTAACGGTACTCTCATTTCATTAACTTGCTGTATCAAATGCCTAACTATAAAGATCTGATCATTGCAACCACG
>NC_137006.1:19074889-19139889 GCF_032717465.1 Coenobita brevimanus | reverse complement strand
GAAAGCAGTGATAAGAAGCAGGGAAGTGAGCATGGAAGTGAAAAAGTTACTACATGACAGTATTGTGATACCAACTCTAACGTATGGAAGTGAAGTTTGGACGTTGCTGGTAGGACACAAGTCAAGAGTGAGAGCAGTGGAAATGAGTTATTTAAGAGGAGCCTGTGGAGTCACATGGAGAGACAGGCTGACGAATGAGGATATAAAGGAGCGTTGTGGTGTGGATGTGGATGTGATAGGAAGTGTTAGGAGGAATACACCAAGGTGGTTTGGCCATGTGAAGAGGATAGAGGGTGAAAGACTTACGAAGGGAGTGTATGTGAGTGAGGTGGCGGGGGGAAGAAGGATGGGGAGGCCGAGGATGAGATGGAGGGATGGGGTGAAGAGGTTTATGAGAGAGGGGGGTGTGAGTTGCAAGCGGGGCAGTGAAATGGCGGGGGACAGGGCGACGTGGAGGCGATTTGTTTGTGGCCACCCGAACGGGATTGAGGCGTCTGGCAATAGATAGATAGATAGACCTTTTTACAACAGAACCACGCACACACTTGCCCAGTCACTCGGCACCATACCGCTCACAATATCCACATTCACCAGTCTTACTAGCCATTCAGCAATAGTCGCTTCACCACGTTTCAAACATTCCACAGCACACCCATCCATACCTGCAGTTTTCCCTGCTTTCGTCTCCTTTACTGCCTCTTACACGTCCTCCATCGTGCTTAAACAACCATTCTACTCTCCCAACACATTTATGCCTTGCACCCTTCCATCTGCCACAATCTTAGCTTCCCTTTCCTCCTCTACATTTAACCATCTTTCAAAATACTCTGCCCATCTCTTCCTTACTGCATCCATCTCAGTTAACATCCTTCCATCCTCTACTTTTATTCACTCTTCCTTCCCAGACTCTCCCTTTCGCACCCTCTTCACCTCCTTCCAAAATATTTTCATATTCTGAGGAAAATTCTCAGTCAACAGCCTACGCCACCTCTCATCTCCTGCCACGTTAGCATCATGCACGGCCCTTCTCGCCCTATTCCTCTTTTCCTTATACCCCTCAAATGACACCACGTCCCTCCTCTGCAGCCACACTTCATATTCACGTTTCTCCTCAACTACAGCCATACTTTACTTCCTCGCACCACCATTCACTTCCCTTTCTTACACCGCCACCCACTCCACACACCTCTTCTGCATGCCCAACCACAGCACTTAAACAACTGCCATTCCTCCTATATACCTCCATTTTCGTGATCTCTCCTCTTTCAACTTCTCATGATTCTCTTGCATTTTCTCTCTTTTATCCAACTCACTCACTTTCAAAACCTCCCTGCCACACCCAACTCTCCCTGCTGTCACCCGCCTCATACCTAGTCTCAGCTTTCCATCCACCAGTTAGAGGTCAGAAATACCACCACCTTTCCCCCTCAAAGCTCTCACATCCAACAATCTTCCTTCTACATTCCTGGACACAACCACATAGTCCATCAATACTCTATGAACAATCCTTCCACCCTCCTGTCTCACCCATTAATATTTATATCTTTCTTCTTAAACAAGGTACTTCCAATCATCATCTCTAACTCAACACACATCCTTATCATTCTTTCTCCATTATCATTTCTTCCGGGCACACCATTCATATCAACGACACCTTTAACTGCCACATTTCCCACTCTAACATTCAGATCTCCCATCATTACCACAATCACATTTTCTCCAAAACTCTGCAGACACTCATCAATATCATTCCAGAAAGACTCCCTCTCCTCATCATCCCTAATACGCCCATATGCACTCACGAATAACCTCAACTCAGTTCCAAATTTCGCATTCACCCACATTAGTCTCGATGATGACTCCTTCCATTCAATCACACACTGTTGCACTTCCTATCTATTCTATCTATAGCCCGACGCCCTAATCCCGCAAAGGGTGGCCGCAGACAAAACGCCTCCAAGTCACTCTGTCACCCACCATTTGACTACCCTCCCCCCAACTCACCCCCCCCTCCCTCATATACCTCTCAACTCCATCCCTCCACCTCATCCTCGGTCTACCCCTCCCTCTCCCTCCCTCCACCTCACCTACACACACCCTTTTAGTCAATCTTTCATTCTCCATTCTCTCCACATGTCCAAACCACCTCAGTGTATTTCTCCTAATCTTCTCAACCACATCCACATCTACCCAACAACGTTCCTTCACTTCTTCATTCGTCAACCTGTCCCTCCACGTCACTCCACATGCTCCTCTCAAGTAACTCATTTCCACTGCTCTCACTCTTGACTTGTTCCCCTCTTGCAAGGTCCACGCCTCGCTTCCATACGTCAGGGTAGGGATCACAATACCATCATGCAGTGACTTCTTAACTTCCATACTCACCTCCCTATTTCTCATCACTGCTTTCAGTGTACCAACAACCTTCCTTCCCTGCTGTACCCTTTCAGGCACTTCATCCCCCAAAGTTCCATCCTTACTCATCACACTACCCAAGTACTTGAATGCACTCACATTCTCCATATCCTCACCATCCAACCTCACTGCACACTCTGTGACTTCATTCCTCTCAAACACCATAACTTTACTTTTGTTTACATTAACTTTCAGTTTCCTCCTCCTACACACTGTCCCAAATTCATTCACCAAACCTTGCAACTCCCATTCATCTTCACTCAACAATACTGTATCATCAGCAAACAGCAACACAGGAAGCTTCCAAATCTCACCCTCATTCATTAGGGCCAGCCCCACATCCACTGCCCTACCTTGCACCTCCTTTACAACCCCATCCATATACATATTAAACAGCCATGGAGACATCACACACCCGTGTTTCAGTCCCACATTGAGATCAAAGAACTCACTCAGCTCACCATCCACTCGCACCGTAGCCCTAGCTCCCTCGTACATACTCTTCACAGCACTCAACAATTTCCCCTCCACTCCATATATTCTTAATACCTTCCACATACCTTGCCTATCTATTCTGTCATAAGCTTTCTCCAAGTCCATGAAGGCAGCATACACTTTCCTTCCCTTCTCTAGATACTTCTCCACTAAACATCTTAGAACAAATATCTGATCTACACACCCTTTTCTCTTCCTAAATCCCCCTTGTTCTTCTCCAACTAGCTCCTCTGTCATATGCCTAACCCTATCAATGAGTATTCTACCATATATTTTACCAGTCACACTAAGAAGGCAAATACCCCTATGGTTACCACATACTTCTGTCTCCCCTTTTCCTTTGTACAGAGGAACAATTATACCTGATTTCCAGTCCTCTGGAACCCTTCCCTCTTCCCAAGCCAATCTACACAACTTCCGTATCCACTCCACAACAATCTCACCCCCATACCTAAGCATTTCACCACACACTCCATCAATTCCTGGGGCCTTTCCCAGCTTAATCTTCTTCATCGCTTCCACTACTTCCGCCCTACTGATCTCTCCCTCCCTCCTCTCATCTCTTCTTCTCGCAGCCATTCCCCAACCACTTATACTCACATTGCTCTCACTCTCTACATTCAACAAATCCTCAAAGTGCTCCTTCCATCTCCTCAATTTCTCTCTCTTCTCCACCAACAATCTATTATTCCTATCTTTCACTCCCCTATTACTTCTCCTTTCACACTGCCTTACTTTCTTTACCTCCTTCCAAAACAATTTCTTACTCTCCCTCCATTTCACACTCAGATTCCTTCCAAACTCTTCATCCACTTTCTTCTTACTCTCCTTCTCCAGTCTCTTAACCTCCCTTCTCCTGCTCACATATACCTCTCTCTTCTCTCTCTCATCTTCTCCCCTACCTCTACTCGCCAACCATTCACCATATGCCTTCTTCTTTTGTTCCACAGCTCGTTTCACCTCATCATTCCACCATGCTGTCCCTTGCACACCCTTGCATCTCCTCCTCACTCCACAAACCGCCTCACACGCTGCGCCTATCTCTTCCGTGAATATCTTACATACGTCTTCCATCCCTTCCATCTGCTCTAGCTCATACCTTCCCAATCTTTCTTCCACTATGCTCTTATACTCTGTCATTTTCTCACTATCTTGCAATTTCTCCACTCTTCTCACAGGAGCTGCTTCCTCCTGTCTTCCCCTTCGCCTCCTCAATCACTTTCTTTGCATCTTTACCTTGGCCATCACTAAGTGATGGTCCTAGACTCCATTCCCCCACCCTCACCACACTCTTGCATCCAACACCTGTCTTCTCATTCGCTCATCCACACACACGTAGTCTATCATTGCCTTTCGTTCAACAAGTTCACCATCCATCCTCCTCATTACTCTCCATGTATACCGGTGGATCATCTTATGACGAAAGTAGGTGTTGGCTATTGCCAACCCCTTACAAGCACAGATGTCCACCAAAGCACTACCATTCCCATCTACTTCAGCTGGCACACCCCACTGACCAACCACTCCATCCACTCGTACATTCCCAACTTTGCCATTCATGTCTCCAATCAACAGCACTCTCTCGCTCCTCTCAAACTTGTCCATACATGCTTCTACTCTCGCCCAAAACTCATCTTTCACTCTTGCCACTCGATCCTCTGTTGGAGCATACACACATACAATCGCCCATGCTTGTATACCTACTTTCATCCTCACCCATACAATCCTTGCACCCACTGTTCCATACTCTTCCGCGACCACTAATATTAGCCACTCTTTCTCTCTCTCTTCTTTTATCACACCTGACATCCTTCCAAGTCATACCTCCAAACTTAAATTCGCTTTTCCCTCTTATCTTTGTTTCACTCAAAGTTAACTCATCAAACTTTCTTCTCACAAACATTTTTTCAATCTCCTCCCTTTTAACCTCAGTCGTACTACATCCACGCACATTCACGGACCCAATCCTCAAGGTACGGGGATAACTCAGTCCCCCTCCCCTTTCTATTCCCTGTCTCACTGTAGGAACTAGAAATACAGAGGAGTGGGTTCCTAGTCCCCTCATCCCGCCCCTTTTAGTTGCCTTTTATGACACGCAGGGAATACGGTGACAGAATGCTTCCAAACACAACCTGGCCGCAGAGTGATAGCACCACCCCATAGTGCGGCCAGACTGCCCCTCCTTCCCCCCTGCCACAAGGGGTAGTAGCAGGTTTGGTAAGAGCAATAATAAAATTGAAAAGACGTCCTTGGACTGAAGGAGTCAACAATAATAATTATTCTAAATCTTCTAAGCCAATCTTTATAGCAAGCAAGAAGGGATAACATAATTGGGGTGATGTTAGAGTGACTAGGAGAATGCTCATTTTTTCACTGCTAGTAGGATAAGACAACGGGTACATTCAATAGTGGCAACCATCTCTACAGTAGTCTAATGGCACCTGCGGTAAAACATTGGAATAAATGCCTTGTAGCCCACAGGCAGATACAGTACAGCTAAATTCCTAGTGCTCTAGCTTGTCCCTTGTGTCATATATATGGCTTTTCCAGTGCGGCATAGATATGCCGTCGATAACAGCAACATATCTGAATCTTGCAAATGAAACCCACTTGGATTTGAGTCCTTGCAGCTGATTGGAGCTAAGCCAAAAAGAAAAAGAAAACACTGATGAAGAAAAGCTTGTCATGTTTTCATTTCCAACATTCATATCAAATGCTGACCCAGGATCGGGGAGTAGTATACGAAGCACGGTAATATAACTGTAACTGAGACATACCCAGACTTATTTAAATTCCATCTTTGGCTAGCCCGATGAACCAAGGTTCCCGCGTTTATGACGTTATCATGCCGAATAAAGACGTCAGAGTCTCTAGACAGGTCACCACTCTGAACCGTTATATCATTTCATATTGTAATTAACTTTCATGCAGGATATGCAGAGCGTACCTGTTAAATATGTGATAAGTACTCTCTCTCTCTCTCTCTCTCTCTCTCTCTCTCTCTCTCTCTCTCTCTCTCTCTCTCTCTCTCTCTCTCTCTCTCTCTCTCTCAACAGATAGAATGACAGACAGATAATAATCTTGTGTTATATGATTCTTTATTATGTTTTTATTAATTTGAGTACATTTTCAATATCGAAATGTGGTGAATATAATGGAATGTCATTTGATGTTTTTGTTTACAAGAGAGGCCTGTGCACGTGAGAAAGGCATTATATTCGTGAGCATCGCATAGCTTGAAAGTATCATGGAAGACGAGAAGTTTCTTGCTGAGGCTTCTTCTTCTTCTTCCTTTTCCTGTCGGGGGGGGGGGGATTGTAATACCCATTGCAAAAGACATTTGTTGGGTCACGTCCATTGCTGTTGTTGATAAAGGTGTTTGCACTCGTGGTCTCCTTCTCTGTTGAGTTTACCTTGGTTGTGGCTGTCTGGCGTGTGTCGTCTGGTTTGGAGTAGGGAGAACTGACCTTGGATGTGGCCAGCCAAGCGAGCTGAGCTCGATGAAGAAGAAGGAGGCTTCATCATGCCACACAGTGTGATAGGCAATTCTGTTTTTGGACTGCCATTCTACCCTGCCATTGGTACTTATTCTGTGTATTGTCCCACTGTGATAGACATTTTCTTTTTCTACTGAGGTTTTGGCTGGAGTGGGTCCCACTCAAATAGTGGCCTGTCTCCCACCAACTGAGAAAATTCTGAACACAGTAACTCTGTTGCTCTGCTGGGTTGAACAAAAATATTTCACCGGTAGATGTGTAATATCATTTTCGAAGAGGATGATGCATGTTTGTAGGCATTTCTCAATGGACACGAAATTAGCCATAATCATGAACCATAGAGACTGTTTTGCAACTCTTCTGCCAAAGTCTTTGAAAACAAGATGGGCTTGATTTAGTATTCTCTAACAACATCTCTGCCTAGGCTACTGATGAGAAGAGCATATAAACATTCTGTAGCAACAGGAACGAATATTTAGGAATAACTGTAGGAAAATGTCAGTATGTCAGATTTCAAGGAAAAATTCTTTTTTTTTTCATTCTTGTTAACATCAGAAATTTTGGTTAGGAAAGAGTTTAAGAACTAGAGGGGATAAGCTTAGTTGTTACTCACACTTACAGGTTCGTATGACTTATCCTACTCAACAGGTTCAGATCATCTGACGTTACCATGATAATGTACTTGAGTTCTCCTGACCATGGAAGACTTATGATATCAGAAGTATCTCTCTCAGAGTTCTAAACTCGGTGTCACTTAAATATCATCATATGACGTTGGCTGAAATATAATACAAATATTGTTCGAAGCATTACATAATTGATAACGACAGAAATAACTCTGTTAATAGCAGAAATACAATAATAATATTGTTTAAAGGAACACAAAAAGCATTCATAGAACCAGTATAACTATTATCCTTTGGGTCACCAGGTACAGCTCATAAGGTATCTCACAACTACTGCTACTCCATAGATTGAGGAGCGTGCCCATAAATATGGTATCAAGTGGCCCCTGGCGATTCATCACAGTCAGCTGGGTACGTATCAGGCAGTATCAGTCACACGCATACCTCTGTAAGAAGAAATTGCAAAGTTTAATCGTTTAATTCATTGGCTGCCCACAATGAACCACCTCCACTCCCTCCAATCCCCCCCTCCCCTCCTCCCCGGTCAAATTGCCCAAGAAACGGACTTAGCCACAGAGCCATAAAGCGTGAGTTGACATACTAGTCTCTCTTCAGTCAAGCCATCCTTCATCACCAGAGAAGACTTAACCGGCAGTCATGGACGCCACATCTCCTGCTACTGCCTGCGACCCATTTAGGGGGGCACAAAACAGACCACCATCTCTGGTGGCCCAGACAAAGATCAGGGGAACCGTGGTTTGGTTTAACATCAGGGCTGGGTATGGCTTCATTAAGTGTCAGGATACTGATGATGTTTTCGTGCACCGCCAGGCTGTCGTTACACCAAACCCATGGCACCTCCCATGCTCCCTTGGGGCTGATGAGATGGTGGAGTTTAGTCTCTCTGGGACTCCCAAGGGTCCAGAGGCTCGGGATGTTACTGGGCCGGGACGTTTAGCTGTGCAGGGTTCTGCCCATGCATGATGACGTCTCACGGCCTGGGGACGACAGGTCAGGGGTCCTTGGAGTCCTAGAGAGATAAGCATCTCAATGACGAGGGCTTTTTGTGAGGGTGATAAGGGGGTTTTAAATGTTCTCCTCCCCAGGATCTTTGAGGAGAATGAGTTGCTTCACCATGACATCCCCAGTTGCTTCACCCGCAATATACATTCTGCCCCTCACCACCGGGAGAGTCAGGCCCAGCAGCCGTGACCTTCCGCCCCCCCACACAACACCGCAGAAGAGACTAAGGCCGGATGCCTCTCTCAGTCAGAAGCCTGCCACACTGATCATCTACCCAGTTTTGGACATGGCCATAATCCAGACTGCTGCTGACGTGTACCAACTACCATCAGTGACTGAAGAGGTGAGGGTCTCTTCTGCCTCTGTATCCATGGCCGAGGATGCGTCGACCAGCTCTTTGGTGAAGGAGGAGGTCAATGAGCCCTCCCCTCCTCAGGCAAGGGAAGGCAGCCCGACCACCCTCCTGTTGTGAATTATAAGTAACAGTTCAACGTAACCTCCTACCGTCACTTCCTGATACATAATGCCCACACCTGGACATATCAGCTCGAAGCCACGACCTACTCCAACTTACACGATCTTTCCCGGGCGGCCGACCTGGGTGAGGGGATCCCACTCAGTCTGACTGTTACGGGGGAGGAGGTGCGTCTAGCCAATCTGCAAGGGTGATTTTCCATGTTCCTACCACCTTGGCATCCTAGATTGGCCGTCGTGTGTAGTACTTATGCTCTGTTGGCGTATTGTTGATCCAGAAATCTTATCTGGCCTAATGCCTCTCACAGTGGGCGATAGCCATAAACCCATAAAAAAATAACATGTGGATAACATGGCACCACTCTGACTCCCCTCCTCTCATATGATGTCTTGCCACCCTCCCTAACCTCCTGTCCTATGGTGCCATCTCTGGGTGAAAGTGAAGTGTGTGTGTGTGTGTGTGTGTGTGTGTGTGTGTGTGTGTGTGTGTGTGTGTGTGTGTGTGTGTGTGTGTGTGTGTGTGTGTGTGTGTGTGTGTGTGTGTGTGTGTGTTAGTTCTTGCTCTCACAGCTTAAACTGTGTACAACAGCGACATTAATAAATAGCTGATGACAGTGAAGTTACAAGTGATGCGCAGTTAACAGGTGACGTGAAGAAAATGAGCAACAGTGATGTGTAATTCTCGAAAGTGACAATGTGTGTGGCAGTGAAGTGTATATATTCACGAGAGTAACGTGTATATATTATATGACAACTGACTGTGTACTGTAAATAGTATTTGTAAATACAGTATTTATTTTTTGAAAAATTAGCCATACATATAAGTGAATAAGTGATTTCTTCGGTAATTACGTGGATAGGAAACAAATGTTTATTCATGTTATTGTCATTGAGTAAAAGTAAGGAAAAGAAATTTATAGAAATGTAAATGTTCAGCACAGTAAGTAGGAAGTGGACTAAGTTATAATAGTGAAGTAAGCTGAAAGAAATTGAGTTTAGTAAAAGTCTGTGATTTTCATTAAGGGCTTATCTATTGATAAGATTATTACTTCCTGCACACCATAAGGCACAGCGTCACTCTAGAATGTCTGGAAAACAGGCTAACTGGTAAGCATCATATGTTCGGGGTCAATGAAACTTGATTCAGTGCTGGGATAATGTATGGGGTAGCAGTACGGCAGTGTGAGGGAGCAAATCGTGGGAGCAGGCCATGGCTCCAGCATCCTTGTGCATCCGAATGCAGCCTCTCTGCATGGGCAAAATTTATTCACTACTGGGATCCTCAGTTACTCAGCTAGTGGCCTGCAGAAAAATTGTATGGGAAAGAGGAAGGAGAGGTCTCTTTTTTTGGTTACACGCTGATTATAATTATTATCCTAGACCGAGGATGAGGTGGAGGGATGGAGTTGAGAGGTATATGAGGGAGGGGGGGGGTGAGTTGGGGGGAGGGGAGTCAAATGGTGGGTGACAGAGTGACTTGGAGGCGTTTTGTCTGCGGCCACCCTTTGCGGGATTAGGGCGTCAGGCTATAGATAGATAACTAGATAGATCCTAGATGGTATGATTTCTGAGATATGAGTGCGTGAAAACGTCCAATATTCAGCATTTTTACCCATAAAGAGATGTGGCACGCTGTTCAGACCCCCCGATGGATATGGGTTAAGAATCTTAGTTTCATATTACTCACTCGCCGCTCAGTAAACTCATCTGTCTTTACCTAGAAGATACCAGAATTGTACCAAGTATCGGTGGGTTGATGGAGTTACTACTGTTTCTTAGAGTTGTATGCCTCACTCTGATTTAAAAAAGAAAAGGGGGTAGCTGGAAAGAAGACTCCTTTTTTTTTTTTTTTTTTCTAACACTGAAGGTTAATTAGGCCTCAAAACCTCTTAACACTGTGATAGTAGGGGAAGGTGGCCAAAAGGCATGCAAGGGGAGTCCAACCGTTGCCTGTTAAAAGATGAATTTTCCAACCGTTAATTGCAACATCTAGGTACGAGGGGCAAGATAGGTCATGAATAACTACTGGCGGGAAGGAAGCACAGAGACACACACATACAAACATCTCTCTCTCTCTCTCTCTCTCTCTCTCTCTCTATAGATAGTGTATATATATAAATATATATAAATATATATATATATATATATATATATATATATATATATATATATATATATATATAATGTGTGTGTGTGTGTGTGTTCTTACCTAATTGTTCTTACCTAATTGTATCTTTACAGGAATGAGTCAAGCTCATACTGTCCCGTGTCTTAAACCATATTTATCGTACATATCCTTAAATTTGTGAATTGTTTTGGCACACACTATTTCATTCAGTAGTGCATTCCATTGATCAATTGCTCTGTTTGGGAAACTGAATTTCCTTACGTCTTTATCACCTCTCTTCTTATGCAGTTTTTTGCAGTGTCCTCTTGCTGATGCTTCTCCATATGTTAAGTAATCATTTATGTCTATTTTCTCCTTTCCTGATATGCATTTATATAGCATTATCATGTCACCTCTTTTCCTTCTCTCCTGTAGTGTTGGTAGATTCAGTTTATTTAGTCTTTCTTCGTAGCTTAGGTCCCTTAAGCTTGGTATCCATCTTGTAGCGGCCCTTTGAACATTTTCAATTTTGTCTATGTGCTTTTTGAGATAAGGACTCCAGACTACTGATGCATATTCCAGGGTTGGTCTAATGAATGATGTTATTATCCTTCTTAGCATGTCTTCATTTATGTATGTGAATGCTATTCTCATATTTGCAAGCAGTGTATACAGTACATGTTCCGTACCTTCTCGCTGATGTGGTCAGCCGGAGATAGTCTGTTACTGATAATCACACCTAGGTCTTTCTCTCTTTCTGATGTATATAGGGTTTTATTTCCTAACTTATAATCCCAATCAAGTCTTTTTCCACTTTTACCAAACTTGATGACATGACACTTGTCCACATTGAATTCCATTTGCCATGTACTACTCCATTCATGAAGTTTATTTAATTCTTCTTGTAGCTCTTTACAAGAGTCTGTGTTAGTAATTCTCCTTTGTATTTTTGCATCATCTGCAAACATATTCAGATAGCTCTCATTTCCAGTGTTACTGTTTATATCATTTATATACACTAAAAACATGATTGGTGCCAGCACTGAACCCTGTTGTACTCCACTAGTCACTTCTTTCCATGATGAGTAGTTTCCTCTTAGTACTGTCCTCATTTCTCTTTTTATGAGAAAGTCTTGCATCCAACAAAACAGTTTGCCTCGAATTCCTCCTTGATGGTACAGTTTCCATAAAAGTCTTTGGTGTGGTACTGTGTCAAAAGCTTTCTTGAAATCTAAATAGATACTGTCCACCCAACCTTCCCTTTCCTGTATTGTGTTTGTTACTCTGTCATAGTACCTCAACAGATTAGTAACACATGATTTTCCTTTTCTGAAACCAAACTGTCTTCCTGTTATCATACTGTGTTTTTCTAGATGATTTACCCAAGCTTTTCTTATAAGTTTTTCTAATACCTTGCTTACAACACTGGTCAGTGATACTGGTCGGTAGTTGAGTGGATTTTGTCTATTTCCTTCCTTGAATAAGGGGACAATATTTGCTTTTTTCCAAATATCAGGTAGTTTACCTTGACTCAAGGATTTCTTGAATATTAAAAATAATGGTTTACATAACTCCTTTGCACATTCTCGTAATACCCAACATGAAATTTCATCAGGACCACTTGCTTTTCCTCTGTCTAATCTACTTAACTCCTCCTGTATTACTTTTTCTGCTATTTGTATATCTAGTAGTGTGTGTGGACATGCGTGTTCCACATAGTCCCTCTCAAAATTTTTTTCTTTTGTAAAAACTAATTGGAAATTCTTATTTAGTGCTTCACAAATATCTTTCTCTTGTGTATAAGTGATTCCCTCGTCCGTAATGGATTGTATTATATCTTTTACTTTAGTTTTGCTTCTGATGTAGCTGTAAAACAGCTTTGGTTGATCACTACTTTATTTATTATATCCTCCTCAAACTGTTTTTGGGCTTCCCTCCTTATTCTTGTATAGTCATTTCTTGCCTGTTTGTAATTATTGTACGCCCTTTCACTATTGTGTCTTCTGTATCTATTCCACAACAAATCTCTTCTTTCTTTTGATTTTTTACATTCTGTATTGAACCATTTCTGTATTTTCTTATCTGCTTCTTTGTGCTGTGGGATGTACTTCTGGACTCCTATTTCAAAAAATTCACAAATTTTTTTATATACAGCATTTAAATCTTGTCCTCTAAGCTCATTTTCCCAATCAACTTCTAAGAAATACTTCTTTAGGTCTTGATAATTTCCCTTTTTATAGTTTAGGCTCTTTTTGTAACTATCATTGCTGTTTACTATGTGTGTGTGTGTGTGTGTGTGTGTGTGTGTGTGTGTGTGTGTGTGTGTGTGTGTTACCGTTCAATTTGCATTGTTCTGATGGAAAATCCAGTCGTGAGTGGAGGGTACTGGAAAAGGATTCAAAAGCAATCGAATGCAGCAAGTGATAATAGTGTGTGTGTGTGTGTGTGTGTGTGTGTGTGTGTGTGTGTGTGTGTGTGTGTGTGTGTGTGTGTGTGTGTGTGTACTTGCTTTTCAGCACAAATTCTGTCTCAATAGAAGCCAAATTGGGAACCACACAAATGTGGTTGGGCTGAAGGTTGTGCTGGTACTTGAAAAGAATTATGGCAATACAGTAGTGAAGTTTGTGGGGCAAGTTTGGTAATCAAGACCTCAAGCAGTTATGCACTTCTGGAACAATTGGGAATGTGGCTGTTGTTGGGGTAATGGCAGAAGTAATGTGCTGACGGTAAGAACAATAAGAGGACACATTTGCACCAAGGTCAGAGTTTTATCTGTTCGATGAGGAAGGTTCTTAATTTATATAGTTCATTGACGAGTTTATAGGAATCAGACCTGCTTTCAGCAGACAATTTTGTTATGGTTAAGAGATAGTCTTCCCACTGGAAGAGTTATATACGGTATGATATTAGGTATGTGAGGCGTTCTGATAATTATGGAATAGTCCGACTTACGAATGTAAAGGCAGCATAAGGTGCAACCAGTAATAGTACAAGAACACGCCATCTTAATGAATGAGTTAATATTTTCTTCATTCTCCTTGCAGGCAGAGATGAGTAATGAGATCGATTGACAGTAGAAAGAATATAACTAACAGGAAAAATTTATTTTGTGATTATGAGACAGAAGGCCAGCCCAAAATATTGTGTGCCATTAATGACACTGGTAACAATGGCAATGTGTGTTAACCTCCACTAAACACGGTCTGTTACATGGCGTGCACGATAACCACGGTAAATGTTTACATCTTTTCCATAATGAATGACTGAATTTCAGAGCTAACATACATATTCACTGTATTTGCTCTTGCTAACACCTAACGAATTTATTCACTTTAGGAGTGCAACCTAATAGTAAAGGGACTATTAACGGTGCTGCCAACTCGTCCAGATCTAAAAGTATATGTTCTCCAGAGAGATACAGACAGTAGGAATCAACAGTGCAATAATACAGCATCCTATCTGTGTGAACAAGAGTATAAAACGTTAACACTAACAGCCAAACCTTATTACCTTTTCGGGCCCGGAGGACCCACACTTATGATACCGTTCCCCAGATCTCTTAAGCATGTAGTTCTCAACCCGGGTGGGCGCTCCACCTGGAGGGGGAGCAGTTTTTTTTTGGGGGGGTGAGGCCCCACAGGTAGAGTAACGATTAGCCTGAATATGTGCATGTTTACCTTGATGAACCTTTGATTTACATTCTTTCCTTAATTTGTACCTGCGTCATCCTGTGAAACTTTTTTTTTTTTTTTAACCAATGTAAAATGAATTTCTTTCCTCTGTCTGTCGTCTGACAGACTCTCCGCACCCTCTCTTCTATATTCTGACCGTTCCGAGAGCAAGATAACGATCAGAAGTATGATACCGGTACCAACGGGTAAACCAAACACTTGTTTCCCCTTTTTGTTCAGAGAGTAAAAATATTTTAAAAATTGCGCTGACATCACGATTCTTTTCCGTTTCCTGGACATTAAACAAGTCATGTCTTAATTTTTTTATTTAAATTTTCAAATTACAGCAGCTTCAAGTGCCAGTCGCCAAGCACGTCCCCACAAGACACCTCCCAATGTCGCACACTTACACTTTTCTGTATTTAGTCATTCTAATGACTATGTTTAATTGTATGAATCAATAATGATGTTTACTATTTGGCCCTGATTTCCTAATGAGAATGAAGTTTGCCAAATGTAAAGGTTTAATGAACTAATTTATTCTGATTTTGACTGATATTAATGATAGTGGAATGAAAGTTATGAACATGTGCTTGTACTTACCACATACCCGGGACATGCGGTATGATTATATTTATGACCATGTTGTGTGATAGAGTTTTTTACCATGTGGGGTAGTGGTTTGTATGACCATGTGGTGAGGTGGTTTGTACGACTACGTGGTGTGATGGTGTTTATAACCATGTGGTGAGGTGACTTTTCGTTCCATGATCTGTATTATTTTAATGACCACTAGTTGTGGTGGTGTTTATGAACATTAGATATGTTCGTATTTATGACCACGTAGTGTGTTGGTGTTTATGGGCATGTGATGTGACGCTGCTTTTGACCTGACGTAAAGATGATTGTGACCATGTGAAGTGGCGGTGTGTACAGTCATGTGAACTGTTCATCTAAATATATATATATATATATATATATATATATATATATATATATATATATATATATATATATATATATATATATATATATATATATATATATTTCTGTTTGTGTCTGTGTGTGTGTGTGTGTGTGTGTGTGTGTATTAGCGTAAGACCACCTACGACGGTCAACGCTCATTTGTTTGTCACCCTTTGTTTGCTTTTCTGAAATCTGAAATAAGTTAAAGATGAATGAATAAAGTAGGACAGTATATGAAAAGGTTCGAAGAAAAATAGACTTGCACCGTTGGTCTCCTGACGCCAAACTCCTGAGGTGTAACTGTAGCAACTACACAAGTGAAAACTTTTTCGGAACTTTGAAACCAAACAGGTTTATACAAACTTTGGGCCACAGGGAATGTTCTTTGAGATTCATCAAAGTCGGCTCATGCGTGTGGGGGTAACTAGATAAACATATTTGCAGACAGACAACAGTATGAGAGAGAGAGAGAGAGAGAGAGAGAGAGAGAGAGAGAGAGAGAGAGAGAGAGAGAGAGAACAGAAAATAGAAAAATTAACTCAGTTCACTGTCCACACGCACTGCATCCTTAACACCCTCATACATACACTTATGGCATTCAACAACTTCCCATTTACTCCATATATTCTTAATACTTTCCACAATCCTTGTCTGTCCACCCTGTCATAAGCTTTCTCCAAATCCACGAAGGCAGCATACATCTTCTTTCCATTCTCTCTCTCTCTCTCTCTCTCTCTCTATCTGTCTGTTTATCTGTCTATCTATATCTATATCTATCTATCTAATTATCTCTCTATCTATTATATATATATATATATATATATATATATATATATATATATATATATATATATATATATATATATATATATATATATATATTGTCACAAATCAATTCGCGATATTTCCCTTTTGTGAGGAACCACGAACTATTAGTGGAAAACTCACTGTGTGTCGCTCAGTTAACCGTTTCTCTCTCCATTTCGGTGGTATAGTTTTCAAAACATTCATCACTGTTTCAAAAGTGACCGATCTAATGCACGTCACTAAGTGCTCTACTGAGCGATGCTATTGTTTCTTTATTGTTCTCCCTTGCTTGCCTCAACCATTAGCCACGCCTTTTTCCGGTGGCCTGTGCGTTCTACCACACGCATCGTTTGAATAGTCAGTCCAATGTCTGTTGTGACGGAGAGAGGTTCTGTGCTCCAGAAGTGAGAGGTCAACCCAGGCTCCACTAGACTACAGTTCTCCAGACTCCCACCCTTCGTTGGTGATACACCGCATTCATTGACCAGTATTTCTTTTCGTTTTCCTAGTCTTAAGAGTTTAGTTAAGGTGTTTTTCCTAGGCGTAAGAATTTAGCTTTTGAGTGAGTGAGTGAGTGCGATCTCATTAATTTGATTTTGATATGTAACGTTACATTTATTTTGTAATAAATAAATTTAACAGTTCTTTTTCTTGAGCTTAATGTAATGTAAACTCTTGTTTCATTTCTCCGCAATTAAGCTTAT
This sequence comes from Coenobita brevimanus, assembly GCF_032717465.1. Lineage (NCBI taxonomy): Eukaryota > Metazoa > Arthropoda > Malacostraca > Decapoda > Coenobitidae > Coenobita > Coenobita brevimanus. The sequence continues at coordinate 19,123,104 of NC_137006.1, read as the reverse complement.
TTCTCTTATAGCTCCTAGCTTGCATAAACGTTTGCCATTCATAACTGGTACTTAGGCCAGTCTTGTTGTATTAAGCTTAAAATCCGTTGTGCCTTCTAAGAGTTAAGCATCAGCAAGAACCTGATATTATTACTAGTTATTAATTGTCAGGGGTGAAGTAACTTTCTCCAGAGGCTAACAGTACTAATAAACAGCAATTGAGTAATTAGTCTCTCCTGTGTACTGTTGAGAAAGTTTATAAATTCTCGTTCTTAGAGAACCGTGTGAAGCAAGCCAGCATAAAGTAATCGTTGCTTGATTTAGCAAGACAATCATTGTCCCTGCTCTTCAATATTATTGAACATTATTATCATTTAAATAATATTAGCATTTATTTTAAAAACCCCGTGACAATTGGCGACCTCATTCCAGGATATTAACTCCTAGCTCTAAAGCTATTCACGAGATAGTGCTCACTCGTTCATATTTAGGTATTTATCATTAAAGTTTATAGGCACAAGTTTACTGGTGTTTACCGTTAATTTAGCAAGTGAATTTTTGCTTTATTAATCCATAGGGTACTTAACTCTATTTAGTACTTTATTTTTGGTAACGCCAGACGATTTTATTCGCTCCTGGGTAGCCGCCGTACCCATTGTGTTAATTATTGAGTCTTCCCAGTCATTTACATTTTTGCTTTATTCTTTTCCAGTTAACTAGATAAGACTGGTCACCACTAGCTTGTGTCTGTATTCTTTACTTGTGTTATTAGCATTCGTTTGCGAAGCAGCAGTTAGTACTTAGTTTTGGCTTGCTCAGTAAATTAGCGATATGGCTACCACTGTATTTTTACAGGAAGCCAAAGAAATGGGTCTTACAGACCCAACTGAAATTAAAGAGTACATACTCTCAGGGCATAATATGGACCAGCAGTGCGAGAATGATGCCCGTGAAGAGCGTAAGATTCAACGCGAACACGAGCGAGAACATCGCGAATACGAGCGAGAACAGCGCGAATACGAGTGTGAACAACGAGACAGAGAACGAGAAAACGAACGTGCCGAGCGAGAAGCACGCCAAAAACATGAAGTTGAAGTGCTGAAGCTCAAGCGAGATTCCTTGGCTTCAGACACATCTGGTGCAGTTAATCCAAGCTCCACTAGCGCTCTTCCTACACATGTTCTGGTGACCCCACACATCAAGCTTCCTTCATACAAGGAAGGCGAGCGAATCGAGCCGTACATAACTCGTTTTGAGGACATGGCAGACATGTATCAACTGTATGAGGCAGCTAAGCGGCTCCAATTTCTTAGTTTATTTGAGGGCCCTGCCCTCGATATTCTCCACAGAATTCGTGGAGACAATCTCACATATGAGATGATGAAAACTGCAGACATTAAGGCGTATGGTCTCACAGTAGACAACGCCAGAGTTCAGTTTATACGAGTTCGTCTCCAAGACAAGGAGACAGCTGTTCAGTTCCTCGACCGTCTCACTGCTTACTTAGGTGAGTGGATGGAGAAAGATGAAACTCCTTCCACACGTGAGGGGATAATTGACCTTATGCTGCATACACAGCTAGAGAGGTCGTGGCCTGCTGAGCTCATAGCATAGCTTAAGATCTGCCAGGTGAAAGATGCCAGCCAAATGGCAGAAAAGGCTGACGCATTCTTTACTGCATACGGGTATCAAACTTGTAAGCAAAACACCTGGAATAGCAGAATAGATACTGCCAAGTCTGGGAAGCCGTCTCAGACTGAATCCCAGCACCAAGGCCGTTCTCAGAGTAATGGCCAAGGTCCAAGCAAACAGCAGAAGGACCAGGGGCAAAATACACAGCAGCCTGCTTGGAAGCGGTACAACAAGCACCCCAACCAGCAGCAGTTCCCCAAGCAGCAGCAGCAATACAAGGACAAGCCACGTAACCCTCAGTCAGGTCAATTAGTGTATCGGAGGCAGGAGGCAAATGCAGCCTTCATTCCATGACAAGCACACGGTGGTGCCATCTCTACCAGTACAGGTACTTCCCAACAGTTCACGAGTCCCCCTCCGACCATGAACTCTCCTCCACAAGTAGTCAATGCTCCACCTCCTCAGATGGTGAGTACGACCCCTCAGACACCTAGTTCCCAGGGTGCCACATTTGCTGCATCGGTTGTTCCGCAATTTCATGAATGACTGGCTGCTACCTCCTCAGACCCTTCCACCAGCAACACTGCCTTTCTTGTTCAGCCAGGGTTTGTGGGAGGTGTTTCTGTAAATGTTCTGAGGGACAATGGTTCCTCAGGTTGCTCTGTTAAGCAGAGTTTAGTTCGGCCTGATGAGTATACAGGTCGACAGCTCCAGGTTAGACTTATTGATGGATCAGTGAGATTGTTCCCTGAGGCACGTATCCAGGTGGCGTCTCCATTTTTCACTGGCCTGACAGCTGCAGTTGTCATGCCAGAACCTTTATTTGACCTCATATTAGGCAACATACCTGGCGTCAAAAATAGTTGCGCCGTAGATGTTGCTACTCAGACTTTGGCTGCTGCGGTAACACGAGCCATGGCCAAGGCTCCAAATCGCGTCACTCCGTTGACCGTTGCAACACCGCAAGATCTGATTCGTAGTCAAGATGTTGTCCAAGAGCAACAGACTGACTCGACACTTGCCTCAGTGTGCAAGAAGCTGGAGGGTAAAGTGATCAAGTATTCATGGGGAGGACAACCCAGGTTCCTTCGTAAGCGAGGATGGCTGTACCATGAGTCACAGACACCCCAGGGTGAGGTTCGACTGCAGTTTGTCGTTCCTGCAAAGTATTGCCGAGCAGTGTTTGAATTAGGTCATTATTCAGCAATGGGAGGTCACTTGGGTCAAAAGAAGACCTCTGACCGCATCCATGCTGACTTTTTCTGGCCAGGAATGGGACGGGAAATAACGAGGCTTGTACGTTCTTGTGATGTGTGTCAGCGTACCACTGACCGGGGACGTGTCCGTCCTGCGCCATTGAAACCAATGCCCATAATTTCTGAACCGTTCGAGAGAGTAGCAGTTGACATAGTTGGGCCAATCTCCCCTAGGGCTAGTGATGGATCAAAGTATATCCTCACTATTGTTGATTTCAGTACACGGTGGCCTGAAGCCGTGGCCCTTAAGAATATAGAGGCCGTCACTGTTGCTGAGGCATTAATTGAAGTGTTCTGTCGTGTAGGTATCCCTAAGGAGGTCTTAAGCGACCGGAGTTCGCAGCAATGATGAACGAAGCGTTCAGGTTGCTGTCCATCCGAGGCCGTATCATCCCATGTGTAACGGGTTGTGTGAGAGGTTCAATGGAACTCTCAAGAAGATGTTGAGGTGCATGACCACCGAACAGCCAAAGGAATGGCCGCGGTTTATTGCTCCTCTTCTGTTTGCTTATCAAGAAGCCCCACAGCATTCATTGAAATTCTCACCCTTTGAACTGGTGTATGGAAGGTCGGTCCGGGGCCCACTCCAAGTCCTTCGTGAGTTATGGGAAGATGAAGAACCCGACCCTGAAGTCAAGACCACCTACACCTACGTCCTTGATTTGGCTGACCGCCTCCAGTCGACGTGCGAGTTAGCTAAGGAAGAACTGATCAAGGCGCATGAAGTTCAAAAGGCTTATTACGATAAGAAGGCAAAGCTTCGGAAATTTAGTCCAGGTGATAAATGCTTGGTATTACTCCCCACTGCCCAGAACAAGTTGTTGGCGCAGTGGAAGGGTCCATTTGATGTAGTAGGGCGCATTTCAGACCTCAGGTACATAATTCAGATGGGGAATCTTCGTAAAAGGTTCCACATTAACATGTTGAGGGCTTATTATGAGTCAGACCCCGAGGAGACTGGCCTACGAGTAGCTGATGATAGTGACCAGCCACTGGAAGAAACCAGGGCAGCCGCGGTGATCCCAGCTGATGACCATGATGACGAGCCCTTAACCGCTCAGTCCCGTCAGGAAGAGACTGTCGGAGATGTTTTACTTAACCCTGACTTAGCGGTAGGAGACCAAAATGCCTTAAGGTCACTGCTCTGTCAGTATGCTGATGTCTTCTCAGACCAACCTAGACTTGCAAAGGTTGCGTGTCATAAAATTGAGTTGACCAGCAATGCTCCTATAATGGTTAAGCCATATGCGATTCCCATGCGACTACAGGATGCAGTAGATAAGGAAATTGCTGACATGGAGACTGCAGGCATTATCGAAAAGTCCTCATCTCCTTACTGTAGTCCAATGGTAGTAGTCCGCAAGAAAGATGGTGGAGTCAGGATTTGTGGCGACTATAGAAGGCTCAATGCAATCACCAAAGTGGATGCTGAGCCAATGGGTGACCATATTGCCATCTTCTCCAAGCTGGCAGGGTCACGATATTTCACGAAGCTCGACCTAGCGAAGGGATTCTTCCAGATTCCCCTTCATCCTGAGAGTCGCCAGTTCACTACCTTTGCTACTCCTAGGGGGTTGTACCGGTATAAAGTCCTCCCATTTGGACTTACCAATTCCCCAGCAGTATTCAATCGTGCCATGAGACAAGTGCTCCATGGTATTGTAGGGTAGAGATGTTCGTTGACGATGTCCTCGTTCATTCCGCCACGTTGGAGGAGCACCTCAGACTCTTGGAAATTGTCTTCAGTAGACTCCAGAGTTTCAACATGACTGTGAAGCCTAGCAAATGCAAGATTGCTCACAGTGAGGTGGAGTTCCTCGGACATATTGTTGGCAACAATCACTGCAGGTGTCAGGGTGACAAGATCAGGAAGGTTAGAGAAGCCCCAAGACCTGTGACCAAGAAACAGGTTATGGCATTCATTGGCCTAGTGGGATATTATAGGAGTTTTATCCCCAACTTTGTTCTCATTGCCCAACCGTTGTACGAAGTGCTACGGAAATATGCTCCAAACACCATTGAATGGGGAGAAGCACAAGAGAGATCTTTTGCCACCCTCAAGAATATGTTGTGCAAGGAGCCTATCTTGCAGTTGCCTGATTCCAGCAAACCTTTCATACTGCGCACTGATGCTTCACAAGATGGAGTAGGTGCCGTATTGATGCAGGAATCGGAAGGTGGAATCTTCCCAGTGGCATACCACAGCCGTAGGCTAAAACCCGCCGAGAGGAATTACAGTACTGTTGAGAAGGAACTCTTGGCTGTGGTTGATGGTGTTAAAAAATATTATTATTATTTATTTGGGGCATCATTTACTCTGGAAATTGACCATATGCCACTCACTAGTCTTAGCACGACCAAGACGGCTAATGCAAGATTGACACGCTGGACACTGTATTTACAGCCAATTGTTTTGAAGAAGTGTTCCCCTGAACTTGCTTCTGTTCTAGCTAAGTTATTTAGACTATGCATACGTCCTCATTCATTCCCAAATTCATGGAAAGAAGCCAATATCCACATAGTTCCGAAGAAAGGAAGTTCCTCTGACCCCTCTGATTACAGTCCAATAGCAGTCACATCTTCTCTTGGTAAGGTATTTGAAACTTTAAGTAATAAGCACATTGTTAAACATATTGAATACAACAACTTAATTAGTGATAGACAATATGGTTTTCGCCACGAAAGATCCACCATTGACATACTCAACCTCATAACTCATACCATCCATCAATCAATTGACCTACATGGAGAAACTCAAGCAGTAGCCCTTGATATTTCTAAAGATTTCGATAGAGTATGGCACCGTTCCCTGCTGGCCAAACTCCCTTGTTATGGACTAACGTCTTTTGTTCTTTTGATCTCCTCATATCTCAGTGACATGGAAAAAAAGAGTAAAAGTAGATGATGTATATTCCAGTTTCCACTCAATTAACGCCGGCGTGCCGCAGGGAGCAGTTCTGCCCCCAACCCTGTTCCTGGTTCATATTAATGATCTCTTATCTGTCACCCACAATCCCATCCACTCATATGCAGATGACTCAACACTACATAGTTCATTCACACTCAGACACCCATTTACAAAGTCTAATATCTCTGCCTCTCAACTCAGTACAGCCATCTCCATAAATCAAGAACTATCTACGGTCAGTGAATGGGGACAAAGCAACCGTGTCTCATTTAATGCTAGTAAAACAAAAAATATACAATTTGCTAATAGACAGATATTGTCAGATTCGTACATTACCTTCAGTACCACTAATATTCCCATCTCCAAAAGTATTGAAATTCTCGGCGTCTCACTTAACAATGCCGTCAGCTGGACCTCTCATGTTAGATCACTTGCTAAAACCGCCTCAAAGAAACTTGGATTATTGTACAGAGTCCGTAACTTCTTCACTGACGAGCAGTAAGCTGTAATTTATAAGAGTCATGTGCGCTCTCAGCTTGAATATTGCTCACCCATGTGGAATGGATGTGGAGAGGTTGCATTAAAACAACTAGACAAAATTCAGAAGGCTGTTAGAATTATTAACAACCCTGCCATTACAAATAAACTACCTCCACTACAAGCAAGAAGGAATGTTGCCTCCCTTGCATTATTTTACCGATATTTTTATGGAAAATGCTCAGATGAAGTTGCGTCCATGGTGCCACCTCTCCATGCCTTCCCTCGTACTACACGGGCATCTGGTAGCACTCATGACTGGAATGTCACTCAGCCATATTGCAGAACTTCTTCCTATCACAATTCTTTCATTCCCCGAACGGCATCTCTCTGAAACTCGCTTCCCCAGAGTTGTTTCCCTCCAGATTTCAACCTATAGCTGTTCAGGTCTAACTGTTACAGATATTTTATAAACAGAGGACACCAGTAATCTTGTGCATGGATATTTTTTTTTTCATTTGTTTTCCTTCCTCTGTTATTTAAAAAAAATATCATATATATATAAATATATATATATATATATATATATATATATATATATATATATATAGAGAGAGAGAGAGAGAGAGAGAGAGAGAGTCAATCTGAGTATGTGTATGTATTTGTGCGTTTGCTCGTTTCTTTCACAAGATCGGTAATAGATATCCACCTAACTAGTTCTGCATTAGGTCGAGGAACTTCCAGGGATTGTCAGAAAAATAAAAAGGGTGATTATCCTCAACACGACGGTGCGAAACTGTTGCAAATCGAGACGAACGAAAATGTCTGTCAGTATGCTTGTGTCGTTTCTTTCACGAGAACAATAATAGATATAAACCTAGTTTTTCTCGCATTAGATCGGGGTAAGTCCAAGGAGATTCAGAAAAATACCAAACAAAATGTTTGGCGATTGTGTTCGACGTGACAGCGCAAAATTTTCGGAAATAGCAACACGCGAAAAAATATGAAAATCATTTTATCGACACTTTGATCAAAATTGGTCTTTGTTGGCTTAATGAGTGTATGGAAAGAAAGATAGGTGCATAATGGTATTTGAAAAAAAAAAAAAAAAGTGATGGAATGGCTTTTAGTTAGTCTCGCAAATTTTTGCAGGCATTACTAGTATTCTTACAATTGCATATACCGAAATAGTGAGCTACTGTTGCAGAATTAAAGACACTGACACAGGCTGATGGAAACACACACACACACACACACACACACACACACACACACACACACACACACACACACACACACACACACACACACACACACACACTCACACAAAGTAATAGGATTGCAGGTACGAAAGTGGTACACAAACAGGATGGAAGAAAAAGGAGGAAGGTAGTAGAACTATGTCAGGTAAAGTATATAAACAAGATGATAAAGTTGATGTACTCAAATGTGGATGGAATGGTATCTAAATTACTAGAGATGAATGATTATGTCAGATAAAATGAACCACAAATAATATGCCTAACTGAAACAAAATTAATACCAAGGATATCAAATGACATACTAAACTTAGAGGAATACAATATATGGAGAACAGACAGATATTTAAAAAAAGGAGGAGGAATTATAATATTAACTAAGAAAAATCTAAAAGTCAAGGAAATAAAACTAGATATACCATCACAAGTAGAACTGATTGCAGTAGAGATCGACACATCTGAAGGTAAAGTAATTGTAGCAAATTTGTACATGCCACCCAGATCAAACACATGGGAAAGAGACGAATATGAGGACCTGGCAGAGAGTACAATTCAGAGTGTAAGATCATTGCTACATAAAATGGAAGAGAAATCGGAGAGAATTATACTAACTGGGGACTTCAATACAAATATAAATTGGAATACTCTAGATATAAATAGCCAAGAAAGCTGTTGGGACCAAAAGCTCCTGGATCTCGTACAAGAGTTTTTCTTAACGCAACATGTGAGGGAAACCACCAGAAAAGGAGGACTTGATGTACCTTCAGTGCTAGATCTAATATTTACAAGGCAAGAAAATGATATTGACAGTTTAATATATCACCCTCCACTCGACAAAAGCGATCATGCAGTACTAAACTATAACTTCAGGATAGCATATGACATAGTAAACAGCAATGATAGTTACAAAAAGAGCCTAAACTATAAAAAGGGAAATTATCAAGACCTAAAGAAGTATTTCTTAGAAGTTGATTGGGAAAATGAGCTTAGAGGACAAGATTTAAATGCTGTATATAAAAAATTTTGTGAATTTTATGAAATAGGAGTCCAGAAGTACATCCCACAGCACAAAGAAGCAGATAAGAAAATACAGAAATGGTTCAATACAGAATGTAAAAAATCAAAAGAAAGAAGAGATTTGTTGTGGAATAGATACAGAAGACACAATAGTGAAAGGGCGTACAATAATTACAAACAGGCAAGAAATGACTATACAAGAATAAGGAGGGAAGCCCAAAAACAGTTTGAGGAGGATATAATAAATAAAAGTAGTGATCAACCAAAGCTGTTTTACAGCTATATCAGAAGCAAAACTAAAGTAAAAGATATAATACAATCCATTACGGACGAGGGAATCACTTATACACGAGAGAAAGATATTTGTGAAGCACTAAATAAGAATTTCCAATTAGTTTTTACAGAAGAAAAAAATTTTGAGAGGGACTACGTGGAACACGCATGTCCACACATACTACCAGATATACAAATAGCAGAAAAAGTAATACAGGAGGAGTTAAGTAGATTAGACAGAGGAAAAGCAAGTGGTCCTGATGAAATTTCATGTTGGGTATTACGAGAATGTGCAAAGGAGTTATGTAAACCATTATTTTTAATATTCAAGAAATCCTTGAGTCAAGGTAAACTACCAGATATTTGGAAAAAAGCAAATATTGTCCCCTTATTCAAGAAAGGAAATAGACAAAATCCACTCAACTACCGACCAGTATCACTGACCAGTGTCGTAAGCAAGGTATTAGAAAACCTTATAAGAAAAACTTGGGTAAATCATCTACAAGAACACAGTATGATAACAGAAGGACAGTTTGGTTTCAGAAAAGGAAAATCATGTGTTACTAATCTGTTAAGCTACGGTACTATGACAGAGTAACAAACACAATACAGGAAGGGGAAGGATGGGTGGACAGTATCTATTTAGATTTCAAGAAAGCTTTTGACACAGTACCACACCAAAGACTTTTATGGAAACTGTACCATCAAGGAGGAATTCGAGGCAAACTGTTTTGTTGGATGCAAGACTTTCTCATAAAAAGAGAAATGAGGACAGTACTAAGAGGAAACTACTCATCATGGAAAGAAGTGACTAGTGGAGTACCACAGGGTTCAGTGCTGGCACCAATCATGTTTTGAGTGTATATAAATGATATAAACAGTAACACTGGAAATGAGAGCTATCTGAATATGTTTGCAGATGATGCAAAAATACAAAGGAGAATTACTAACACAGACTCTTGTAAAGAGCTACAAGAAGAATTAAATAAACTTCATGAATGGAGTAGTACATGGCAAATGGAATTCAATGTGGACAAGTGTCATGTAATCAAGTTTGGTAAAAGTGGAAAAAGACCTGATTGGGATTATAAGTTAGGAAATAAAACCCTATATACATCAGAAAGAGAGAAAGACCTAGGTGTGATTATCAATAACAGACTATCTCCGGCTGACCACATCAGCGAGAAGGTACGGAACATGTATACACTGCTTGCAAATATGAGAATAGCATTCACATACATAAATGAAGACATGCTAAGAAGGATAATAACATCATTCATTAGACCAACCCTGGAATATGCATCAATATTCTGGAGTCCTCATCTCAAAACGCACATAGACAAGATTGAAAAAGTTCAAAGGGCCGCTACAAGATGGATACCAAGCTTAAGGGACCTAAGCTACGAAGAAAGACTAAATAAACTGAATCTACCAACACTACAGGAGAGAAGGAAAAGAGGTGACATGATAATGCTATATAAATGCATATCAGGAAAGGAGAAAATAGACATAAATGATTACTTAACATATGGAGAAGCATCAGCAAGAGGACACTGCAAAAAACTGCATAAGAAGAGAGGTGATAAAGACGTAAGGAAATTCAGTTTTCCAAACAGAGCAATTGATCAATGGAATGCACTACTGAATGAAATAGTGTGTGCCAAAACAATTCACAAATTTAAGGATATGTACGATAAATATGGTTTAAGACACGGGACAGTATGAGCTTGACTCATTCCTGTAAAGATACAATTAGGTATGAACAATTAGGTTAGAACACACACACACACACACACACACACACACACACACACACACACACACACACACACACACACACACACACACACACACACATGAGCGCGCGCAAGAAAACATACTAGCAAATAAACACAAAAACACAGACTCAAAATCATGAAAACATTTATAGGCAAGAAAAAGCACTCAGAATGCGCATACTTCCCTCTTTGCCAACACCGTAGCCTACAACGCAGATCACCACCAATAGCTAGCTGATCAACCCTTCCTGTGCCCATGGCCCATATATCAAAAAAAAAAAAATCACTGAATCCATCAATAACTTCTTGTGATCTAAAAAAAAAAAAAAGGTTCTGAACTTGGAATCAACTCAGATCATCATAAAAATTTAATCAATACTTTCTTGGCCCTTGACCCACATATCCATGAAATCTAATTGAACTCCAGCTACAGTATATATATATATATATATATATATATATATATATATATATATATATATATATATATATAGAGAGAGAGAGAGAGAGAGAGAGAGAGAGAGAGAGAGAGAATGTGAACAAATAAATATACTGGGGCCAATGCGTCACCTCCTCTAACTTAGGTTGGCGGCGGTAAAAAAGAAACATTAAAAAAGGAAGAAATAGAAATTAAAATGAAAACCAGAAAATAAAATATGAAGCAAAAGCATTAAATGGAAAATTCAGAAAATAAGAGGAAGAAGGGAGGAAATATAAAAATAACGAAAAAAGGAAAAATAGAGAAGTTAACGAAAAACTATGAAAAGAAGAACAAGACACATGATGGTATTTAAAGAAAAGAACATATTAAATTAAGAAGAAAGAGAAAACCGTAATGGGAAGTTAGAGGTAGTAATGGCTATACAGTCTGATAAAATGATGATAGTGGTAGATAATAAAAGTGGCGGGAGAGAAAGATAAATGAATATATCATAAAAGAAGCTGAACAGGAAGGGATAAATGAAGGGAAACAAAGATGCAGCATAACAAACAAGACGGAAATATTGAAAGAAGCAAGAGATGTGGAAGTGCAAACAATGGAGAGCAAACAAAGGAAAAAGAAATAATGAGAATGGATAATTCTACGAGTATAAAAAGAATACTAATGGCAAAACTGTGAAGCCCTACTCCACAGCAAGAAAATCATGAAATCTAAAAACTCAGAGCTAACGCAAAAAATACTATAGTGAGCCCTAAAACAAAACTTCCGTAATAAAGCCGTTGTTGTTGTTGATGATTCTCTCCTCAATTCGAGGAGACCGGGCCTTGCTGTAGCCCGGTTGCTGGTGGTTGTCTTGAGTAAAGGTAAGGGGGAAGACAGGGCCTGGGGAATGCCCAGCACACACGCCCTGTCTCCTGGCTGAGTTGCGGTGTGTGTGAATAAAGCCGTGAATACCACCAGAACAGTTTTCCGTAACAGTACCGGACACTCCCGGATGTCAGGCGCTGCTTTCAGTTAGAGCCACTTTCTCGTCCACTTCCGAAAAAAAAAATATATATATATATATATATATATATATATATATATATATATGCCTCGCTCACTCCTCGAACACACACGAGGAGCCAACGTTTGCCACACAACATATGTCGCGAAGGAAGGGAAGTCAAGGAGTCTCCTAGGTCAATGGACATAAAACTCGTTTGTTAGCTGCTACTGGGTCATATTAATGAGAGAGAGAGAGAGAGAGAGAGAGAGAGAATGACCCTTTATTAGATGGTTAGTATGGCATAATAATGCTATCCTGTGGCACTTACCTCCTATCGTCCTCCACCACCCTTACCTTTTTCTGCCTCTCCCTCCCGCTCCCCCTCCGTACCTCTTTTGACTTCCCTCGTCATTTTCCAAACCCCTTTGTCGCTGTTCTTGTCGCTATCTTTGCTCCATTTTTGTCTGTCTCTTCAATTCCTCATTTTCCCCTGCCCCCTTTCCTTCTTTGTACCCCTCCTTCACCCCTCTGTCCACGTTTCTTATCAATCCCCTCCTCTCTCTCTCTCTCTCTCTCTCTCTCTCTCTCTCTCTCACACACACACACACACACACACACACACACACACACACACACACACACACACACACACACACACACACACACACACACACACACACACACACACACACACACACACACACACACACACACACACACACACACAGACACACAGACACACACACATCCTCAACGGCAAGCTCAATTTCCCAAGCAACAAGATCACACATTTTTATTTTCCCAGAGGTTTTTTCCACTGGAGCCTTTGAAACATTCTCAGAGCCCCTGCATAAACTTTCCCACCAAGCTCCCACTTTGCCAGAACACACACACACACACACACACACACACACACACACACACACACACACACACACACACACACACACACACACACACACACACACACACACACACATGTATACTCACTGGCGCACATACTCGATCGGTCGCGTACACGTTTCCTTGTACATACCTATCGTCTGTTTCTCGCCTTTCCTCCTACTATCCCAGTCCTTCAGCCTCTTAACCCTTCCTCCCTCCCACCCACCTCCCTCTCTCCCTTCCTTCCTACATCTTGTTCACCTCCGTAAGATCGTGCTTAACACTTTTTTTTTTTTTTCTGGCTGTAAATAATTTTTCTGTTCATCTCAGTGTTGACTAGAATGTCTTAAACTGGTTGATTTTTTTTTTTTTTTCACTACCCCAAACGTTGTGCAGTGTTGTTAATGACAATCTTCTTTTGTTCTCTCTGATGCCATGCATTTTTTTTTTCCACTGTTTTATAGTTCTAACATCGTTGTACGCACGAGTCTGTCACTGCATCTTTAGACAATATCTGGCGTTATTATGGCTCTGTTTCATTTAATATTGTCGTAGGGTTTGTTTTCAGGCATTCTTTTAGGAATTTATTAATAACTCAATGTGCAATTTCTACTCCAGGATTTACCTCTTTTAAGATTTTGACACTTCTCAAACACTGAGTACTTCTTTTGAATTTTATATTCACGACTCAAGAAATTTCACGGTTTGGGCACTATTATGGGATTTAACACTTCCAAAGATGTGACACATTTCCCTTTCACACTATTCTAGACCCGACTGTGGGACTGTTTTCTATGGACACTGTTATAGGCTCAGCTCATGGCACTCGCTTTTGAACAAACATAATGCTGAATTACTGACAGACCACCAACAGGCCCGTCTTAAACTCCGTATTTAAAGAAAAAAGTTGGTAACAAAGCTTTGTTTCACTAATATGACGGCTTTCACAGAACTAGCCTATGCCACTGAGGAGACAACAACGGCTCATTTTCCCCCAAAATTGTGTAGTGGTGTTCTGTGAGGCTATAGTGTAACACCGTTGTGAATTTATTGAATGAGCTGTGGCCAACGAAGCATCTGTCAGCCTACCTACCTACCCACTCATCTATCTGTCTATCTTTCTCTCTATCAATCCATCTGCCTATCTATTGTCTGTCTGTCTCTGTGTCCCTCTTTTTGTCTTTTTGTCTTAAAGGTGTGGTGTTGTTATGAATTTTATTGCGCGACTCCGTCATGTGAAGCTGTGTGGTTTGGCCGTGCTGTGGAAGTGTACGAGTATAATGATCTGGCCACGAATGGTAAATTTATGCAATGTATGTACTGATTCATATACAATATGCCGGTATGTGTAGATGTATATGAATGCGGTGTGGATACAAATATTATATGACAACGTTGTTGTTGTTGTTTTCCTAGTTCTAGCTGTTGAGTAACAACGGTATGCCTGGCTACGCATACCCACTATAGTGTGCTCCGCATCGGCAGGTTATGTTACCACCCAGCATGGTAAATGGTTTGCCCTCATTCAGCCTCTCCCAAAGAAAGATGACCATTCCCAGTCCCCTAAATATCGCCCAACTGCTATAACATCCCGTATTACACAAAATTTTGAACCAAATGTTAACAAAAAAAAAAAAAAAATTAAAGCGCCTTTCCTATACCAACCTGCTGTCTGATCGTCAGTATGGTTTCCGTCAGGGATGCACCACTGGCGATATTCTAACCTACCTTTCAGACTCTTGGTCATCCACCTTTCTGAACTTTGACAAAATCTTTTTCATTCACTTGAAATCTCAAAGGCTTTCGATCGAGTCTGGCATAAACTTTTAGTTTCCAAATTATCCTCTTACAGTTTGTATCATTCTGTGCCGTCATCTCTACCTTCCTATCTGGTCGTTCTATAACCGCTGTTGTAGACGGCCACCTTTCTTCTCCTACAGCTATCAATTGCTGTGCTCCTCAGGGTTCTAGTCTATCACCAACTCTCTACCTTCTATTCATCAGTGAATTTCTAAGATGTACATCAAGTCCTAGCCCATCAAATTCTGATGACTCCACCCTTCACCTTTCCATTCTTTCCCCGGAACGTCCATCTCAGCAGTTACTTTAACAAAGGAGGAAACTACGGCATACCTAATGTCTGACTTGGCTTATACCTCTGATTGGGGTAATATTAGTCTTATTGTTTTTAGTGCTTCAAAAACTCAGTTCTTACATCTTTCAACTCGTCAAAAACTTCCGCAGGAGTATCGTCCAATATTTAACACTATCCAACTCAATCCTGCATCATCTTTAAACATCTTTGGGGTTTCATTCTCACGGGATTTATCTTGGAAAGATCATAATCCCTCACTTGTAAAATCTGCTTCCAAGAGACTAGGTGTGATAAGCCTACTCCGTGCCTTCTTTACCAATGCACAGTTGTTGACTTTATACACATGTTTTATTCTCCCCTGTATATTGTAGATCTCTCATATATGGGGAGGCTCACCACATACAGCTCTTCTCAACAAGCAGGAGTCATAGGCTTTTCCTCTCATTACCTCTAATTCTCATGCTGGCTCCATGCAACCTGTCTCTGCGCTGCACTGTTTTATATTTTTCTCATATTTGTTGCTACTTGAATGGTCACTGCTCCTCTTAACTGTCTGCTTGCATCCCTCCACCAGTACTGCTGGTGCGAAGCACCTTTCTAGCAACAAACTCTCATCCCCTTTCTGTCCAACTGTCTAATGCAAGAGTTGACCGTTACTCCCAGTCCTTCCGGTATGCAATAGGTCAACTGCAGAAATGTCTCCCCTTTTATGTATTTCCGACTATCTATGACCTCCAGTCTCTCCAACGCAGTGTGTCCAGGCATTTCGATATGAACCGATCTTGAATTGACTCTCTGTTATCTTTTTTTTTCTTTTTTTTTTTTTTTTTTTGAGGGAACAAGCTTACGGCCTTCTGCCGTTTGGGTCCTTCTCCCATACAAAAAGAATATATATAATACATGTATTTAATAAATATTATATATATTATGTATATTATATATGTATATATATGTATATCTATATCTATATCTATATCTATCTATCTATCTATCTATCTATCTATATACTGTATATATATATATATATATATATATATATATATATATATATATATATATATATATATATATATATATATATATATATATATATATAGTACAGTCCTCGCCCTTTCGAAGAAAAGTATTTAAAAAGATTAAGTCCTGAGCTGCCTTGTGAGAGGTCCAGTGTACACGTTTTAGTTCTGGTGTTCAGCTTTATATATTCTATCCGGTTCCCTAATAAATCCTGAATTGCTGACATCATAGAATCTCGTTATGGCATAACGGCACTTGCAAGAAAACACAGACTAGGACGTGCACACTAGGGTTCTCAGGAAGCAGCTCAAGACTGAATCTGTGGTACAGTGGTAGTGTGTGTGCCTTGTACACGGGTGAACCATGGTTCGCGCCCCATCAGGGTAATAAACTTTGGGAGTGTTCACCCGGCCACGTACTGCATTGGCGGACACAAGGGGTGCTGTGGTTGACCCAGTGTCGCATACTATAAAGCATGCTTGCACCCAGTCAGCTTGCGCGGGATGATTACACTTGGTTCACAGACTACACACACATCCAAAGCCACTCCAACACACCACAATTACATTTACAAGCACTTCTCACCCTACATACAATCTCTACCAGACAACCTAAGCCACTTGGTCGAGATACATTCGCTGTATCGTCCCAACTTAGGTTGGGATAGGCCGGTCCTGCAGTGGATACTCAAATGGCTGATGATGATGATTATATATATATATATATATATATATATATATATATATATATATATATATATATATATATATATATATATTTCATTGGATCCCAGGGGTGCTGGGCGAGGCATTGCGCTGGGAGGGTACTTAGCGTACCGCCCTCCGCATATCGGCTCATAGTCGAGAAGCTCATAGGTACCGGGGGGTTCCCTATTTTATAAAGACTTGAAAAATCCCAGTTTTGTCCAATACTCGGGACACTGGACTCCAATGGGTTAAATAGATAGATGTATCTATCTATAGTCCGACGCCCTAATCCTGCAAAGGGTGGCCACAGACCAAACGCCTCCAAGTCGCTCTGTCACCCACCATTTGACTACCCTCCCCCCAACTCACCCCCCCTCCCTCATATACCTCTCAACTCCATCCCTCCACCTCATCCTCGGTCTACCCCTCCCTCTCCCTCCCTCCACCTCACCTACATACACCTTATTAGTCAGTCTTTCATTCTCCATTGTCTCCACATGTCCAAACCAACGCAGTGTATTTCTCCTAATTTTCTCAGCCACATCCACATCCACCCCACATCGTTCCTTCACTTCTTCATTCGTCAACCTGTCCCTCCACGTCACTCCACATGCTCCTCTCAAGTAATTCATTTCCACTGCTCTCACTGTTGACTTGTTCCCCTCTTGCAAGGTCCACGCCTCGCTTCCATACGTCAGGGTAGGGATCACAATACTATCATGCAGTGACTTCTTAACTTCCATACTCATCTCCTTATTTCTCATCACTGCTTTCAGTGAACCAACAACCTTCCTTCCCTGCTGTACCCTTTCACGCACTTTATCCCCCAAAGTTCCATCCTTACTCATCACACTACCCAAGTACTTGAATGCACTCACATTCTCCATATCCTCACCATCCAACCTCACTGTACATTCTGTGACTTAATTCTTCGTAAACACCATAACTTTACTTTTGTTTACATTAACTGTCACCTTCCTCCTCCTAAACACTGTCCTAAATTCATTCCCCAAACCTTGCAACTCCCATTCATCTTCACTCAACAATACTGTATCATCAGGAAACAGCAACACCGGAATCTTCCAAATCTCACCCTCATTCATTAGAGCAACCCCCACATCCATTGCCCTACCCTGCACCTCCTTTACAACCCCATCCATGTATATATTAAACAGCCATGGAGACATCACACAACCCTGTTTCAGTCCCACATTGAGATCAAAGAACTCACTCAGCTCATCATCCACTTGCACCGTAGCCCTAGCTCCTTCGTGCATACTCTTCACAGCATTCAACAGTTTCCCATCCACTCCATATATTCTTAATACCTTCCACATACCTTGCCTATCTATTCTGTCATAAGCTTTCTCCAAGTCCATGAAGGCTGGATACACTTTCTTTCCTTTCTCTAGATACTTCTCCACTAAACATCGTAGAACAAGTATCTGATCTACACACCGTTTTCCCTTCCTAAATCCCCTTTGTTCTTCTCCATCTAGTTCCTCTGTCATATGCCTAACCCTATCAATGAGTATTCTGCCATATATTTTACCAGTCACACTAAGAAGGCAAATACCCCTATGGTTACCACATACTTCTGTCTCCCCTTTTCCTTTATATAAAGGAACAATTATACCTGTTTACAGTCCTCTGGAACCCGTCCCTCTTCCGAAGCCAATCTACATAACTTCCATATCCACTCCACAACAATCTCACCCCCATACCTCAGCATTTCACCACACACTCCATCAATTCCTGGGACCTTTCCCAATTTGATCTTCTTCATTGCTTCCACTACTTCCGTCCTACTGATCTCTTCCTCCCTCCTCTCATCTCTTCTTCTCCCAGCCATTCCCCAACCACTTATACTCGCACTGCCCATCTCTTCAATTTCTCCCTCTTCTCCACCAACAATCTATTATTCCTATCTTTCACTCCCCTACTATTTCCCCTTTCACACTGCCTTACTTTCTTTACCTCCTTCCAAAACAATTTCTTACTCTCCCTCCATTTCACATTCAGATTCCTCCCAAACTTTTCATCCACTTTCTTCTTGCTCTCCTTCACCAGTCTCTTCACCTCCCTTCTCCTACTCACATATACCTCTCTCTTCTCTCTCTTATCTTCTCCCCTACCTCTACCCACTAACCATTCACTATATGCCTTCGTCTTTTGTTCCACACTTCGTTTCACCTCATCATTCCACCATGCTGTCCCCTGCACATCCTTGCATCTCCTCCTCACTCCACAAACCACCTCACACGCTGCACCTATTTCTTCCGTAAATATCTTACGTCTTCCACCCCTTCCATCTGCTCTAGCTCATACCTTCCCAAACTTTCTTCCACCATGCTCTTATACTCTGCAATTTTCTCACTATCTTGCAAATTCTCCACTCTTCTCATAGGAACAGTTTCCTCCTATCTTCCCCTTCGTCTCCTCAACCATTTTCTTTGCAGCTTTACTTTGGCCATCACTAAGTGATGGACCGAGACTCCATTCCCCCACCCTCTCGACACTCTTGCATCCAACACTTGTCTTCTCATTCGCTCATCCACACACACGTAGTCTACCATTGCCTTTCGTTCAACAAGTTCACCATCCATCCTCCTCATTACTCTCCATGTATACCGGTGGATCATCTTATGTCGAAAGTAGGTGTTGGCTATAGCCAACCCCTTACCAACAGAGATGTCCACCAAAGCACTATCATTCCTATCTACGTCATCTGGCACACCCCAAGGACCAACCACTCCATCCACTCGTACATTCTAAACTTTGTCTGTCATGTCTCCAATCAAAAGCACTCTCTCGCTCCTCTCAAATTTGTCCATAAATGCATCTACTCTCGCCCATATATATATATATATATATATATATATATATATATATATATACCTGAATATGTATGTATATAATATACAGACAGATAAATATAGACATTATATTGGGGTACCGATTTCGCTGTGAATATTTGCTTTAATTTGCTTATAGTATTATTTTTTTTTATTCTACAAATGGATTTTAGCCTGGTGATTACAGTGATCGAACAGATGCAGTTAAAAAGATCCACGGACGTTTTTTGCAACTGTGTAAGATCATGTGCGTATATATAAATATATATATATATATATATATATATATATATATATATATATATATATATATATATATATATATATATATATATATATAGTGCTAGGAAGAAGGAACCAAAGGCCACGAGCCAGTAATATTTGTTCCCTCCAAGAGAAAAAGTAAATACAAGAGAGAGCCAAATTCCAGATCCGATCACTTCAAGATGCCTGGACACACTGCATTTGAATGACTGGAGATCATAGCTAGTAGGAAATAGAGACAGAGGGTGACAGTTCCAGAGTTGACCTGTTGCATAAATGAAGGACTAGGAGTAACGGTTAACTCTTGAATTAGAGACTTGGACAGAAAAGGCATGAGAGTTTGTTGATAGACAGGTGCTACATGCCCATCACAGAGGTGGAGGGATGTAAGTAGACTGTTCAGAGGAGCAGTGACCATTGAAGTAGCGATAGAAAAGAGATAAAGATGCAACAGAGGCAGAGGTTGAAGGGCGCCAGTAAGAGGAGGAAAGTTAATGAGACGAAAAGCCTTTGACTCCACCCTACTGAGAAAAGCTGTATGTGGGGAGCCTCCCCACACATGAGAGTTGTACACTACACAGGGACAGATAAAACCCGTGTATAAAGTCAACAATTGTGTAGGGGTAAAAAGCTACAGAGTCGGCTTAGCACACTTAATCTCTTGGAAGCAGATTTTATAAGAGATGTAATATGATCTTTCCAAGATAAGTCCATAGTGAATGAAATCCCAAGCATGTTCAAGGACGATGCAGGATTAAGCTGAATATTATTGAACATTAGTGGGTACAGCTGTGGAAGATTTTGTCGGGTTGATAGGTGTAAGAACTGTGTCTTTGATTTATTAAAAACAAGAATATTTTTACCTCAGTCAGAGAGACAAGCCAAGTCAGACATTAGGTTTGTCATAGCCTCATCCCTTATTTGTTGAAGTAACTGCTGAGATGGACGCTGTGGAAACCTAATGGAAAGGTGAAGGGTGGAGTCATCAGCATACGAGTGGATAGAGTTAGGTGTACAGCTTAGAAGGTCATTGATGAATAAAGGAAGAGAGTTGGTGATAGGACAGAGCCCTAAGGAACACCACTGTTGATAAATCTAGAAGAAGATCGATGGCCGTCTACAAGAGAGGTTATACTGTAGAACGGCCAGAAAGGAAGCTATAGATGAAGGCACAGATAGAAGGATAGAAACCGTAAGAGGGCAGTTTGGAAATTAAAGATTTATGCCAGATTCGATCGAAACCTTTGAGATGTCAATTGCAATGGCAAAGCTTTTGCCAAAGTCCCGAAATAAGGATGACCAGGAGTCTGAAAGGTAGGTGAGAAGATCGTTAGTGGAGCATCCCTGACGGAACCCATACTGACGATCAGAAAGAAGGTTGTGATAGGAAAGATGCTTTAAATTTTTTTTATTAAGAATTGACTTGAAAACTTTTGAGATACAGGATGTTAAAAGACCTGGATAATAGTTAGAGGGATAGGAATGGTCATCCTTCTTTGGAACTGGCTGAATGAGAGCAAACTTCCAGAAAGAAGGAAAGGTAGAAGTTGACAGACAAAATAATGCGAGAGAGTTTATCTAGGCAGGGTGTAAGCACAGAAGCACAGTTCTTGAGGACAACAGGAGGGACTCCCTCAGGCCTATATGCCTTGTTAGTACTGACGTTTGTGATAGCAGAAAATACATCAGCTGAAGACATTTTAATGTCAGCAAGGAGGAAGTCAAAGGGTGGAAGTGATGGAGGAACAGCACTAGAATCGTCTAATGTGGAATTGGAGGTGAAGGTCTGAGCAAAGAGATCTTAGTAAAATAGCTACAGAACCATCAGAATAGAAAAGAGGAAGGAAAGATGATGAGGTAAAATTGTTAGAAAGGTTTTTGGCAAGGTGCCAAAAAGTGTGGGAAGAATTCGAGTTGGAAAGTTGAGAGCATTCATTAGGGATGAAATTATTTTTAGCAGAGTGAAGAACAGACTATGCATGATTCCGGACAGAAACATAAAAAAGATGTGATTCAGTGGTGGGTTGGCTCCGGTACCTTTTATAGGCCTTCTCCTTGTTGTGGACAGCATTAGAACAAATGCGATTAAACCAAGGCTTTCTTGAATTAGTCAAAGGATATGAGAAAGGAATGTATGCTTCCATGCCTGAGAGAATTACCTCCGTAATGCACAAGGCACACTCAGATGGTTCCCAGCCATGGACGCAATATTCAGTCTAGGGAAAATCAAAGAAGTACTGCCTGAGGGCTTCCGAATCGGCAGATCCAAAGTGCCACAGATAACATTTCCTCGGAGGGTCCACAGGCTGTACCGAAGTGATAGGACAGGTTAATGGAATCAGATTATGAGCAGAGGAGCCCAACGGAGAGAAAAGATGAACAGTGTAGGCTAAGCAGAAGGATTAGTCGTAAGGAAGAGGACAAGTACGATGGAGCTCTGTCCAAGGTGGTCAAGGATTTGGGTAGGGTGCTGTACAAGCTGCTCTAGGTCATTAAGGATTGAAAAAATGTAGGCTTGTTCATCAGATTGATCAGTGAAAGAAGAGGAGAGCCAAATGTGGTGGTGAACATTGAAATCTCCTAGAATGGAGATTTCAGGGAATGGAGAAATGGATAGAATGTGTTCCATCACAGAAGTAAGATAGTCGAAGAATTGTTGATAGTCAGCAGAATCTGGGGATAAGTAAACAGTGCAGATATATTTAGTCAGAAAATGACAGGATATCCGAAGCCAGAGTGTAGAGAATTCAAAAGAATAGAGTTCAGGAACACGAGAGCAAGGTAAGTCATTGCGTATATATATACAATAGCCATCTTTGGCTTTAAAATGAATATAAAGTAGGAGGATACAGAAAAGGGTTTGCTGTCAGTTGCCTCAGACAGCTGAGTCTCAGTTAGGAAAAGAGTGCTCAACAGAGTGAAAGTTAGAGGAAAGGCTGCGAATGTTGCATAAATGAAGAAGAATTGAGTCAGACAGTAGTTCTAGGCAGCTCGAGTCGTCACCGGCAGAGGGGCAGGAGGTGGGGGCATTTATGGTCCTCCCCCCCCCGGGGACTCCGAGACTATGTGTTGTGTAGCCATTATTTGTTACTGAATTTTAGAAAAGGAAGTGCAGTGTCTACTGTGCATGGTCAGGAACTAGTCTCAAGGGTTGATGAAACGGGAGCTCCAACTCTTCCTGCCATCAGCTTTCCATCCACCTTGGGAGTACTGCCCGGCTCGATTGGTGCTACAGTGTGTGTGTGTGTGTGTGTGTGTGTGTGTGTATATATATATATATATATATATATATATATATATATATATATATATATATATATATATATATATATAAATATCCATCCATCCATCCAATCCTACATTGCCCCATGAGGAGCGTAGGATCCCTGGGCTAGGCAGTTGGTCCAGACATTTAAGATGAGAGTGACCAGCCTCACTCATCCCTGAGTGGCACTGCATGAGCAATAAACCCGAACCATCCCTTGGATATAAACCTTCACCAGCTCAATCTGATTGGAGTGCAGTAATTACCCACTATACTACCAGGCGCCAAAATTTGGTTATATGGTTACCATCCAGCATAGTAAATAGTTTCCTGGTGTACAGGAAACCATTTGGCTTATCACTCAGTGTAGAGTCACCCATAGGCAGAAGGAAGAGGAAAGAATGAAGGAAAGAAAGAGAGAAGAGGGAGTGTAAAGTCATCCACAGGCAGAGGGACGAGGAAAGAATGAAGGAAAGAAAGACAGAGGAGGATGGAAGGAAAGAAGGATGGAGGAGAGGAAAGGGCAGACACCCGACAGCAGCACTACATCGAGTGAGTGGATGGTGAGTGTCCCCACCTACCACATACATACATATATATATATATATATATATATATATATATATATATATATATATATATATATATATATATATAAACAGTAAGTCCTTGTATTTGAACGGATTTTACTTTGACGCTTCGTTTTTTGCTCAAGAAAAAAGTTTCCAAGTTGTCTCACAATTCGCAAATTTTCCCACAATTCGATGCTCCCAGTCAGCAGCCGATGATGCATACTGATTCTCATTTGTTGGTGGCCATCTTGCGACCACCCTGTCCACCATAACCAACATGGCATCCACCTTCGATGCATACACCAGGACTATGCCTGAGGCTGCCAACATCCTATCGACCTTGAGTGATCTTAAGTCTCAAGTGATGGCCGTCTACAACAGAAACATAAAGGAGCAAAGACAAGCCCAGATCCCATGATATTTTCATGAGAGACAGAATGTGCTGCTGTTCTGCAAGACTTCGACATGTCAGCAGGTGTAGATGAAGGATGAGATGTGGACAGAGGAAATGGAGGTGCTGGAGCCTGAGTTCAACATCGCAGGCTTCGGCATATATGATGGGGCTTCCCCAGAGGCCCATGTCATCTAGTAACTAGCCCATCTACCCCAAACACACCTTCACCTGCCACTCAAGCCAGTCTTCACTTTATTTCTGGTAAGGATTTTTGGTGTTGCAGCTCTTTATAACAGCTTTAATGACTTTTCAGGTACATGTTTATTGTGTTATGCTGTTTTAGCACTAGTAAACACTCTTCATTTAATTTTGGGTAGGGCCTGTTTGGTGTTACAGTACTTCTGATAGGGTAGGTACATGTCCCACTGGAACGCTCCTCTATTTTTCCCATTGATTCTTAACTTCACAATTCGGCGTTTTGCATTTTGCTCGGTTTTGGCGGAACATCTATGATGCGAAAAATGAGGATTTACTTAAACGCCGAGCCATGCATGCCTGCACTGCACCGAAAGGTAGAGCTCACGTGCCACTGGACTTACCCCATGATCCCTCACGTTGCTCCATGGCCTACTCCTTCGCTGCTGCTCAGCTCTGGAGGGTTGGAGGTGGAGGGAAGGGCACGGGCACACTCTCCCCACACGGCTAAAGACCAAAACATGCATGCCTACACTGCACCGAGGGGAAGAGCTCGTGTGCCACTGGACCGACCCCATGATCCCTGTCGCTGCTCCATGGCCTACTCCTTCGCTGCTGCTCATCTCTGGAGGGTTGGAGGCGGAGGGAAGTGCACGGGCTCATGCTCCCAACACGGCTGTATATATACTCATATACATATATATATATATATATATATATATATATATATATATATATATATATATATATATATATATATATATACATACAGTAATCCCTCCACTTTCCGATGTAATAGTGCCAAAAGTATGTCTGGAAAGTGGTCCCATCCGGAAAGTGGGCCCCATCTTCCTGGATTTGAACTTATGGACCCTAACCTACCCTGACTCAGAAAAACACCTATACAACTCCCTCTGGACATGCATAGCACCTATTGAAGACCCAAATCACACAATATGGGACATAAAAGACTGAAATAAATGCAAAAGAACCAGAGAATGAGGTTTTAGAGGTGAGTTTATACAATATATACTAAACTTTCTGGGTACCTACAACAAGTCCCTGACTCCTGGACTGGTACTTATGGACCCTAACCTAGCCTAACTCAGAAAAACACCTCCCTACTGCACATGCATAGCACCTAAGACCCTATTCACACCAATAAGGGACATAAAACAGTGAAAAGAGGTTTTAGAGGTAAGTATGGAAAATACAATACAATATGAAACATTCTGGGTACCTACAACAAGTCCCTGGCCATCTCGATGAATAACCCGCCTCCTCTCAGACTCTGTCAGTAAAAAGGAGTGCCTGAAGCACCTGCAGTACAGTGTACATGAAGTCTTGCACTGAACTTAGTCATTCAAACTCAGCATTCCATTCTCTTAATGCTGCACACTCTAGTCTTACTTGTGCTTCATTGCACATTAATGAAATACGTGTTGCACTCTGCACTAAAGTTTTTACATTCATAAATCCATTTTCTTAACATTACACACTCTAGTCTAATTTGGGCTCCATTGAACGTCATTAAAATCAGTGTTGCACTCTGCACTTTAGTCTTTGCACTCAAAATTCTAATTTCTTAACACTACGCACTGTTTTCTTCACTGCACAACACTGTAAATTCCCGTGTGGTCTAGTGGAGAGTTCTTGTCGTTTAATCACTGTCAGAGTCTGAGAGTAGCTGAAGCAGGTGGCCTACGGGTGCGTCGCTGTGTCATGGTGATGGACTACCCACTGCAGACTACTCTGAAGACAGGTGCAAACTCACGTCCAGCGGTGACTCCACCGTGCCTGATGCTGGGCTGTGGCTCGGAGGATGAGGGCCTGTCTTGGTGAGGCAATGGTGTGGAGGCAGGGTTGGGCACAGTGGGGGTCATGGGTTTGAAAATGCTGTCAATGGTTGACTGATGCAAGGAACGACTATTTTGGTGATTAATGATGCACTGCCTGAAAGCACGCACTTCCTCCACAAGTCCCAAGGGCTCCATCTCCCTGTCGCAGTCCGGGTATTCCAGGTAGTTGAGAACGAACTCTACGTGTTCCTGGAGTGCACTCAGCTTGGGGATGGCTGGAATAGCGTCACGCTGGGAGGAGTCCGTATCATCGTCGCCTTCCTCATCGGAATCTTCAAGCTGGGTACTGACACCTGCAAGTGAAGATACAATCTTGATATCAGACATAGTCTGATACCCAGGATTGCCCTCGTTGTTATCCAACCACTCATGGACTTCATCCACATCAACATCATCGCCATGCGCACGTAGATGTGCATGGAAGTCATCCATGTCAAAACCTAGGAAATCGTGCTCCACATCCGTTCCGAGAAGCAGACGAGACCAACCAATTTCCAGAGCCTTGACAGGGACTTCCTTCCATGCACTGGCTCAGTTGTTGATTGCAGACTTGATGTTGTAGCGGCGAAGGTTTTCCAAAGTCCGCTGGCCTCGTGTGTCCCGTCCCTCTCTGCGCTTATCCTCGTCCTCGAGAAAAACCATCACCTCATCCAGGAACTTCCGTCAGTACAGCCTCTTTGTTGCCACGATCATTTCTTGGTCCATTGGTTGGATAAGAGCTGTCATATTAAGTGGCATAAACATGCACCTAATGCACCTATTCTCAGCAACCAAGTCCTTGTCGCACAGGTGAGCAGGTGCATTGTCAAGAAGGAGGGCCTTTAGATGGTCGCGCGGGATTCCCAGTTTCTTCGTCTGGTAATGGATGACCTCCTTGACGAAATGGAGGTGGAACCAGACTTTGAAGATCTGGGCAATGAAACATGCCTTCAAAGAATGGTACCAAACGACAGGAAGGACATCCATCACCCCATGAAGACACCGAGGCTGCTTTGCACAGCCAACAATAACGAGCTTAAGCCGGTGCATGCTGTTAGCATTGGCACAACACAAAGCAGATATCCATTGCTTGGAGAGCTTGCGGCCAGGTACACACTTCGCCGTCTCCTCGGCTAGAGTGTTCATTGGCAAAGAGCGATAGAATAAACCAGTTTTGTCAGCGTTGTAAATTTGACTGAAACTCCTCTACTCCAACCTCTTTGGCGTCCAAAGCTTTGCCATGGGCCTTACGGTTGGTAAGGCCATGTCGTATCTTGAACGCGAAGAGCCAACCCTCTGATAACTTGAAGTCTGGGGCGTTGTGAAGCCTTGCGAACTTCTCAGCAGCAGCCTTCAGCTCCGTGCCAAGCACCAGCACACCAGCAGCACGTTGCTGTCGATACCAAATCAGCGTGGAGTGTTCAACTTCACCATACCGGGGAGTAAACATCATCTTCCTCTCCACGTTGCGTTAGTTCTTTGACGAGAAGTCAGCCTTGTACTGCATGAGTTTGTTGTGGAATCTCTTGATATCAAACAAAGTAGATCGGACCAGGCTGAACTCATGGAGGATGCATAAGGTTGACCATCCCGCATCCACCTTGTCCAATATCTCCCTCTTCTTCTCCAGAGTCAAAGCCACTCTCTTCCTCTTCTCAGGTGGCGGGGCCATCATCACACACACTAACAAGCGGCAGGAGAGCAGCAGCAGAGCCTGCAGCAGGTAGGGCACCACCACAAAAGCGAGTGCATGGGAGGCCATGATGATGAGCATGCACTCACAAGAGACGGGCGGTAAGTGGGGAGGGTGCAGGGGTGCTCTAGCGGACGGTGGTGGAACTACGCACCAAAACACAGCTGGTCCGCGCAGTGCACGCCAAGTTCAAATTACGGGGGGAAAAAAGTCGGATTTTTGTCTAATGTTTTGCTATTTTGGGGCCATTTTGGGAATACTGAATCCCGGGACCAAAGTATCCGGTAAGTGGGGGTGTCCAGAAAGTGGGCATCCGGATAGTACAGGGATTACTGTACACACACACACACACACACACACACACACATATATATATTATATATATACTGTAATTTCTGTCTGTCTGTCTCTCTCTCTCTCTCTCTCTCTCTCTCTCTCTCTATATATATATATATATATATATATATATATACTGTAATTTTTAAGTATCTTGGTAACGAAAAGGATCCAAACTACAAAGAAAATGTGAGAAATTTGTTGGTCAAGTTTAAAGAGT
Source organism: Coenobita brevimanus (assembly GCF_032717465.1). NCBI lineage: Eukaryota > Metazoa > Arthropoda > Malacostraca > Decapoda > Coenobitidae > Coenobita > Coenobita brevimanus. The sequence goes on along the minus strand of NC_137006.1, from coordinate 19,094,759 downwards.
TGGGTTGCAACTCATCCTTTGGATTCGTCTTTGGAATTTTTCCCCGCAAATCCCTGAACAGTGAGTTAAAGAACAGGGTGAAAGATTCCTTCAGGATATCAAGGACATGAAAAGAAGGTACCAAGGACGTTGGGATGTCAGTATGATGGTGGACTACTCTTGGATGACTGATAGGGATCCACCAAAGAAAGTGTACAAACTACTGGCCACCAAACGAAATTTTGGAGGAAAATAAAACAGAAGTTACAAAGACTTGAGAAATTATAAGCAAGCCATGCAATATACAGTGGTGTTTCCTTTATGCATACGATTAAAAAATTACATTGACTAAATATTTCCATTTTCAATTAGTTTAGAACAATATTGTATAGATCGATTGAAAATTGAAATTTGTTATATCTTAATTTTTTTTTTTTTTAGTGTTGTATTAAAATGTGATATGATGAAAACATTCAAAATGTATTTCTTTATTGTGTTTTAAAGTGCAATAAAAATAAGCACTCATAATTAAGACAAATTTCAATGACGATTTTGCAGACTTGTGTAATGAATGAGTAGTATACAACTTATTGTAGTTATTATGAATATGCTAAAAGGTTAATAAGCGCCCCCTAATCATAGTTTTTGTCGGGCGAATAGCATTCGGCTTCAGAATACTCATCGCCTCCCAAAATATGTTGGTAGCCAAGGTAAAAGTTACCTACAGACCAAGCCCGAGGAAAATTCGCAAAGCTCTACACTACGGATATCAGTCATCGAGTTTCACAAAAACCTAATTCATATTAAATGAAACTAAAGCTTTCATGGACAGAATGCAAATCTCCCACTGTATAATGTTATTGGCTACTCTACAAGCTACCTATAAAGCAAACTTGGAAAATGATCCTGAAATCTTTATGGAATTCAGCAACTACGTTTCACAAAAATCCAAGACATATTAAATATAATATGGTGGCTGGCATTCGGTCATCTTTGATCAACACTTCACCAAAAGTATTAGCCTCTGCACATCCAAACAATTGCTATTTCCTGAAGATATAGTGAAAATTCATTTACACTTTGCTAAATATTTTGGCAACACACACACACACACACACACACACACACACACACACACACACACACACATACACAAGCAAACAGCCAGAACGAGCAGATTTCCCAGCCATCGCTGCGAACCTTAAGTAGTTTTCAGGAATTTTGTCTGTCGTGTCTCCTAAGGTCTTGTTTTAAATTTAAAATAATGTAAGTTAATAGACTACCAAAAATGTAAAGATTTATTGGCTAGAGTATACATTAATGTTTGTAGTATTTTCGGTAACAGCTGTTTTGGTACTTTAACCAATCTCAAACATGGCCGATAATGTAAACACTGAGGGACTCGAATTTCCAGGATTTGATAGATATACCAATGTCATGGATCTGGTTAAAACATTGATTATGAGGATTAGTGAACTTGAAAAGAAAGTAGAGAATCTAGTGATAAAGGACGTGTCTGAAAACACGAAGACTACTATAAAGAGTCTGATCCAGTCCAGTGAGACGGCATATGAGGAGATTAGGAATTTGAAGCGTGAAAATGTCGAATTGAGGAGAAAACTAGAAGAGAGTACTAATAAAACGGAGAAGGTGAGTAGTGTATTATAAGAGCATAAGGCAAAATGGGCATATGTAGAAGAACAGAAAAAAGTGGTCAGCTTAAGAGAAATCATCCAGGAAGAAAGGGAAATGAACAAGAAAAAAATGGAGAAAATGTAGTGAAAATACTGAAGAAAAAAGAGAAAATAGTGAGGGAAAATATAGAAAGGAACAAATGTGTGGTAATATTTGGCAACAGGGAGGAGGAAGAAAAGGTTAAACCCGTGAGACTCGAGAGAGACACGAACGTGGTGAGAATAACAGTAGGCAAAATTGATCCCGAAGGAGACAAGTGGGTAGAAGAAATTGAGGAAATGAGGAGGATAGGGCCATATAAGAAAGGGGAAACAAGACCAATAAGAGTCAAGTTGTCAACAGAAAATGTAGTAAATGATAAACTTAAAGTGACCTGGAAATTAAGCAAAGAGGCAGGGATGGAAAATATTATAAGAAAAGACTTGAACGAAGAAGAAAGAGAAGTTCTAAAATCATTGAAGGAACAAGTAAAGGAAAAAAATTATAAGAGGACAGAGGAAGAATGAGATACTTTTATTTGGAGAAAGATAGATATAAAAGTAAGGAAGTGGTATGTGAGAAAATAGAAATGAAGGAGACTAAGGGGGATGGGTATGAAAGATCAGAAATTGAGGAAGTGGTACCGGCAGAGAGAACGGTAGAAGAGGGTATAAAAAACATCAAAAATAATTTGAAGATGGTATATACTAATGTTGATGGTTTAATATCGGCAAGGCTTGAAATTAAAGATTTCTTGAGAGAACATGAACCTGATATCATGTGCTTTGTAGAGACCAAATTAAGAGAAGATATTGATGTTCATTTGGGAGATGGTAAATACAAACTGTGGAGAAGAGACCGAAAAGAAAAAAACAGGAGGAGGAGTGATGATAGCAGTGAAGAACAACATCAATGTAGATACTGTGGAAATGGGAGAAGGAAGGGCTGAAGTGATATGTATGAAATTAGAAAATGGAGAGAATGACAAAAGAGATATGGTGGTAATGTATGTTCCCCCTAAGACGAGAGCATGGAGTGATGACGAATACCAGTAGAGGTTGTCAGATATGGTTAGTTATTTACAAAAAATAATTGAGAAAAGCAATAATATAATTTTGGTGGGTGACTTTAACTGTAAAGAGGTGAACTGGGAAGAATGGGACTCAAGAGGTAGCGAGGATTCGTGGGGCACTGTATTATTAAATATAATAATGAATAATGTGATGACGCAATGGGTCAGAGAAGAGACACGGTTCCGAGGTGAGGACACACCAGCAAGGTTAGATTTACTCTTTACCAAAGAACCTGATATAATAGAATCATTGAAATATTCCTGTCCTATAGGAAAAAGTGATCACGTGGTCATTGAGTTCCAGATGATAATAGGGAACGTTTGGCCAAGAGACGAGCTTCATAGGCAGGAAAGATACAACTTTGGGAAAGCAAATTTTACAGGATTGAGAAAATTCTTTGAAGATGCGGATTGGAGAAAATTCAGAGAAACCATAGAGATACAGAGGAAGTGGGATATCTTTCTAGACCTCTACTGTATAATTTGGGAGTGGAAAAATTTGTACCAAGAGTAAGAGGGAAAGAAAATAGGAAAAAGGAGTGGTTTAATAGAAGGTGTATGATAGCAAAAAAAGAGAGGGATAAGGCGTGAAACAACTGGAGAAAGAGAGGTAACAACAGAACAAAGGAAGAATATAAAAGAACTAGAAATGAATACACAAGAATACGTAGAGAAGAAGAAAGGAATATTGAAAAAGGTATAATAGACAAACGCAAGGATGATCCCAAACTGTTTTATAGATTTGTTAATGGCAAACTGAAACAAAAGGAAGGAATCACCAAACTGAAAGTAAAAGGAGAGGTCTATAAAGATGCAGCAATGCAAGCTGAAATAATGAACAAATGTTTCCAATCGGTTTTCACTAATGAAAAAGAGTTTGTGGAAGGGGAGGGATTGATTAGAAATGTACCGGGGATAAAAGATATAAAAGTGGAGGTACAGGAAGTGTATAAATTACTGGAAACTCAAGATGTAAGGAAAGCCCCAGGACCACCTGATGGAATTTCTAATTGGGTACGGAAGGAATGCAGAGAACAACTGGCGGATAAAATTCACAGTTTAGTTGTGTGTTCTCTGGAAGAGGAGAAAGTGCCACAAGAATGGAAGAGGGCAAATGTGATACCAATTTATAAGGGAGGAAACAGGGAAGAACCCCTGAATTATAAACCAGTGTCTCTAACCAGCATTGTCGCAAAATTGTGTGAGAGAATCCTGAAAGACAGATGGATAAAATATCTAGAAGAGACGAATATTTTGGCTGAATGTCAGTTTGGATTCAGAAGTGGAAGGTCATGTGTTTCCAACTTGTTGAGTTTTTATTCAAAAGCGATTGACGTGGTACAGGAGAGAGATGGTTGGGTGGATTGTGTGTACTTAAGACTTAGAGAAGGCCTTCGACAATGTACCTCATAAGAGACTAATGTGGAAACTAGAATATATAGGAGGACTGAAGGGGAAACTCCTGGAATGGATGAGAGACTTTTTGAGACAGACAAATGAGGACAGTAATAAAGGATAGGATGTCTGGATGAAGGAAAGTAACAAGTGGAGTCCCTCAAGGCTCGGTGTTGGCACAAGTAATGTTCCTGATTTACGTAAATGATATGGTAGATGGAGTGAACAGTTATGCAAGTCTGTTTGCTGATGATGTAAAGATCATGAGGAAGATAGAGGTTGAGGAGGATTGTAAAATGCTGCAGGAGGATCTGGACAGGATACATGATTGGAGCCGGAGGTGGGAAATGAAATTTAATGTAAAGAAATGTAAAATATTGGAAATGGGTATAAGTACCAGGAGGCCATCACTGAATTATTTGTTGGGTAATGAATTAATCACAAAAATGAGAGAAGAGAAAGATTTGGGAGTGCTGGTCCAAGATAGTTTGTCACCTGAAAAACACATTAACAAGATAGAGAGACTTATAAACTCTTGACTAACATAAGAGTAGCATTTCATTATATGGATGAGGAGATGATGAAAAAATTGATAGTGGCCATGATCCGCCCCAGGTTAGAATACGCAGCAGGTAGTGTGGTCCCCTCACAAAAAGAAAGATATAAACAAGATTGAGAGAATACAAAGAACAACAACCAAGATGGTCCCCAGTCTGGCAGATTTGTCATACAGAGAGAGGTTGGAAAAGCTGGATTTGCCTTCCATAGAGGAAAGAAGAAAGAGGGGAGACATGATTGCAGTGTTTAGGACCATGATAGGGGTAGATAAAATTGACCGAGAAGATCTGTTTGTATGGGATAAGAGAGCAACAAGAGGACACGGAATGAAATTGAAAAAGTCAAGCTGCTTGAAGGATATCAAGAAATATAACTTTCCTTACAGAAGTATAGACTTATGGAATAGCCTGGACAAAGAGATCGTCCAGTCTAAAAACTTTAAAGCTAAATTTGACTTACTGAGAAACAGTGACGGGAACCCACGAGCATTGCACATTTCATGTATATCACAATTAGGCATATTAGGTAAATACATAATTATTTGGAACAACTTGGACGAAAAGGTGGTGCAAGAGAAAAACATTCATGTGTGTAAAAGTAGACTAGATAAATGTGGACATGGAGACAGGACAACATGAGCATTGCTTAATTCCTGTATACTACAAATAGGTAAATACAAAAAGGTAAATACACACACACACACACACACTAGGCACCGAGGAGAGCAGACGCATGCCGCCACTGCTCCTACCTGGCCAACTTGGCCAGTGGCATTACCTAAATTAGTATCTTTATATGAGTCAAGCTCTGTACCAGGTTAGACTAAATGGTGTTCTAATATAAAAAAAAGAAGAAGTTTTAAGTAAGATTTGTTCAAACAGAAAACAAAGTAGCACAAGAATGCGCACAATCAGCTGATCGTTTGTTTAGTCTACAACTGCCCCAGGGAATGTAAGTACTACATGTGTTTTTAGTACTGCAAAATTACCACATACTTTAGTAAAGCAAACTTGGAAAAGAACAGGGATAAAGGTAGAAAGCAGGATGATGATTTCTACAAAGAATTGGTTGAAATGGAGACTCACAATAAACTGGTGGAACTAGTACACGGACTAGAGATGGCTTTTCAGAATGATATTGATGAAATTAAGAAGTAGATGCACTTGCAAAAGGAAGAAATTTAAAATTTAGGAAAGGAAGTCAACAAGAAAGACACAACCATAGATGAGCTAATAGTAGAAGTGGGTACACTTAGGAGGAAAATTAGTGAAATAGCAAGTACAGTAGTCAACCACGAGAGTATTGTGGAAGAGTTCAAAAATGACACAGAGACACTTAGGCAAGTAAGCAGTCTGATAGACCAGAGCAGTGATACTGAGAAGATAACACAGGTGAATGAAGCTGTGCAAAGCTACAAAAATGATGTGGAAACCACTTATGCTGAAATGGTGAAAAGTAAAGAAAGACTTAGAAACAAGGGTGGAAGAAAAAAGCATAAAAAAGGAAGTGAAAAGAATAATCCACAACAATCCTAAGTTAGTCAGAGATTCAGTAGATATCAACAAATCTATAGTAATCACTGGTACAGAAGAGGAAGAAGTAAAAAACAAGATCTCAAGAGACAAAAAGGGGATGGCAAATGTAATGAGCATATTGAAAGAAGTATCAGAGGAAACTTGTAGTAAAGACATAGAGGAACACAAAAGGTTAGGGAAATACGAGAGAAGCAAGTCAAGACTTCTACAGGTAACCCTCCAGAGTGTAAACACCGTGGATGAGATAATAAAAAATGCAAAGAATCTTACGGAAAAAGTGGAGTTCAAAAATGTATGGATAAAAAGATGCCTAACACAAGAGGAATTGGAATTACTGGAAGAAAAGAGGGAGGAAGAAAAAAAAAAAATGAGGGAAGATCAGAGGAGGAGAATACGTTTTTTTTTTTACAAAGTAATTGGATTGCAGGTACGAAAGTGGTACATAAACAGGAGGGAATAAAAAGGAGGAAGGTAGTAGAACCAAATCATGACAAGTATATAAACAAGATGATTAAGTGGATGTACTCAAATGTGGATGGAATGGTATCTAAATTATTAGAGATGAATGATTATGTCAGAGAAAATGAACCACATAATATGCCTAACTGAAACAAAATTAACACCAAGGATATCAAATGACATCCTAAACTTAGAGGAATATAATATATGGAGAAGAGATAGGAACTTAAAAAAGGAGGAGGAATTTTAATATTAACTAAGAAAAATGTATAAGGCTAAAAAAATAGAACTAGATATACCCTCACAAGTAGAACTGATTGCAGTAGAGATCAAAACATCTGAAGGGAAAGTAATTGTAACCAATTCGTACATGTCACCCAGATCATGGGAAAGAGACGAATATGAGGACCTGGCAGAGAGTACAATTCAGAGTTTAAGAGCATTATTACATAAAATGGAAGAGAAATCGGAAAGAATTATACTAACTGGAGATTTTAATACAAATATAAATTGGAACACTCTAGATATAATAAGCCAAGAAAGCTGTTGGGACCAAAAGCTCTTGGATTTCGTGCAAGAGTTTTTCCTAACGCAACATGTAAGGGAAAGCACCAGAAAAAGAGGACTCGATGTACCCTCAATGCTAGATCTCATATTTAATAGGTGAGAAAACGATATTGACAATTTAATATATCACCCTCCATTCGGCAGAAACGACCATGCAGTACTAAATTGCAACTTCAGGATTGCATATGACATAGTTAACAGCAATGAAAGTTACAAAAAGAGCCTAAACTATAAAAATGGAAAGTATCATGACCTAAAAAAGTACTTCTTAAAAACTGATTGGGAAAAGGTGCATAGAGGACAAGATTTAAATGCTATATATAAAAAAGTCTGTGAACTTCATGAAATAAGAGTTCAGAAGTACATCCCACAGCACAAAGAAGCTGAAAAGAAAATAAAGAAATGGTTCAATACAGAATGTAAAAAATCAACAGAAAAAAAAGATTTGTTGTGGAATAGATACAGAAGACACAATAGTGAAAGGGCATATAATAATTACAAACAGGCAAGAAACGATTATACAAGAACAAGGAGGGAGCCCAAAAACAGTTTGAGGAGGATATCATAAATAAAAGTAGTGATCAACCAAAGCTATTTTACAGCTACATGAGAAGTAAAACCAAAGCAAAAGATAAAATACAATCCATTACGGATGATGGAATCACCTATACACAAGAGAAGGATATTTGTAAAGCACTAAATAAGAATTTCCAGTTTTTACAGAGGAAAAAATTTTTGAGGGATTCTGTGGAACATGCATGCCCACACATACTACCAGATATATAAACATCAGAAAAAGAAATACAGGAGGAGCTAAGTAAATTAGACAAAGGAAAAGCAAATGGTCCTGATGAAATTTCATGTTGGGTGCTACATGAATGTGTAAAGGAGTTAAGTAAACCATTATTTTTAATTTTTCAAGAAATCCTCGAGTCAAGGTAAACTACCTGATATTTGAAAAAAGCAAACATTGTTCCCTTATTCAAGAAAGGGAATAGACAAAATCCACTTAACTACCGACCAGTATCACTAACCAGTGTTTGTAAGCAAGGTATTAGGAAAGCTTATAAGAAGAGCTTGGGAAAATCACCTAGACGAACACAATATGATAACAGAAAGACAGTTTGGTTTCAGAAAAGGAAAAGCATGTGTTACTAATCTGTTGAACTACTATGACAGAGTAACAGACACATTACAGGAAAGAGAAGGATGGGTGGACAGTTTCTACTTAGATTTCAAGAAAGCATTTGACACAGTACCACACCAAAGACTTTTATGGCAACTGTACCATCAAGGAGGAATTCGAGGCAAACTGTATTGTTGGATGCAAGATTTTCTCATGAAAAGAGAAATGAGAACAGTACTAAGGGGAAATTACTCATCATGGAAAGAAGTGACTAGTGGAGTACCACAGGTCTCAGTGCTGGCACCAATCATGTTTTTAGTGTATATAAATGATATAGACAGTAACACTGGAAATGAAAGCTATCTAAATATGTTTGCAGATGATGCAAATATACAAAGGAGAATTACTAACAGACTCTTGTAAAGAGCTACAAGAAGAATTAAATAAACTTCATGATTGGAGTAATACATGGCAAATGGAATTCAGTGTGGACAAGTGTCATGTAATCAAGTTTGGTAAAAGTGGAAAAAGACCTGATTGGGATTATACGTTAGGAAATAAAACCCTACACACATCAGAAAGAGAGAAGGACCTAGGTGTGATTATCAATAACAGACCATCTCCGGCTGAGCACATCAGTGAGAAAGTTCAAACGGCCGCTAGAAGATGGGTACCAAGCTTAAGGGATCTAACCTATGAAGAAAGACTAAATAAACTGAATCTACCAACACTACAGGAGAGAAAGAAAAGAGGTGACATGATTATGCTATATAAATGCATATCAGGGAAGGAGAAAATAGATATAAATGATTACTTAACCTACGGGGAAGCAGCAGCAAGAGGACACAGCAAAAAGCTGCATAAGAAGAGAGGTGATAAAGACGTAAGGAAATTTAGTTTCCCAAATAGAGCAATTGATCAGTGGAATGCACTACCGAATGAAATAGTGTGTGCCAAAGCAATTCACAAATTTAAGGATATGTATGATAAATATGGATTAAGACACGGGACAATACGAGCTTGACTCATTCCTGTAAAGATACAATTAGGTAAGAACACACACACACACACACACACGCACACACTATATTGCCTCGCCTTTCTGAAAGAGGGCGATAAAAATAAATGACAGCTGGGATTCGGCTGTCTTTGATCAAACCTCCACCAAAGGTAATAGGCCTCTTCACATCCACATTGTTGCTTTTTCCTGAAGGTTTGGTGAAAATTCGCCAAAAACTTTTCGAGATTTTTTGGCAACACACACACACACACACACACACACACACACACACACACACACACACACACACACACACACACACACACACACACACACACACACACACACACACACACACACACACACACACACAAATCACCTTGCCTTGCTAAAGACAGGTTATGCAGAAGTATACAAAAGACACCGAAACCATTACGCCTATTCTTTGTTTCTTCTAATCATTGAAATTCTTCTTAGTTTGAGTCTGAGAACCACTTACTATCAGTCACTCTATCTGTTTGACTGTCCGCCTGTCTGTATCAATTATCTACCTACCTATCTATCAAACTGTCAATAAATACAGATATATCCTCATATATATCTAATATACACGTATGTGCCTCTATGTCAGTAGTTAGATACATAGACAGATAGACAGATTGTTTCCTAAGAATGTTACAAGATAAAAATATCTGATTTTTTTTTTGAAGTAGTAGCAATAGAAAAAGTGCAAAAACAAAGATATGAATAAAGCATGGAAGCAGGAGAACATTAGGGATGGGAGATTCGGAGTTCTAGTCCACAATGTATTTGCTGAATGTTTTAACTGCTGAAATGTAGGAATGGGAATAGAATTCTGAATCTTCTTCAATCCCACATTATCTCTTGTTGCTGCAGTTTATTTGGCCTTGCATTTGCACTTTTTTTCATTCCTGCCACTTAACATTCATTTTTTTAAAAATATATATGTTATAGTTACTTCCTTACATAAGCTAGCTAATGAGAAAATATTACCTATACCATGAAGCAGTTTTTCTCTTTTCAGTTGTCACTACTTACTGATACAGTATATTCATAAAAACCTTATGTGGAAGGGTTCAACACAAATCTGAGGAGTTTTACGTGCTGTGAGAAAAAGCCTGTGTGCTAGGGATTTTTTTCAGGCTGTAATTCATGTACTTTAGTTAGAATGATACTGTTAGTAGTAATGGAAAAAGAGAAAATTCCTGGTTGATAAGAAGCTTTTTAGTGTGTAACATGCTTGTGTATGTCTCTTGATTTTGTAGTTATGAATGATGAAGAAACAAAGGAAGAGAAAGAAAGAAGGAATGAATGAAGGGAGAGGGAAAGAAAGTAGAAGGACGAACAGTATCATTGCCTTTGTATCTCTGATTTGCAATTACGAACATTCTAGGACTTTTGTGAGTAGCTTTGCACATTAATAACAAAGGTCCCTAAAGTCTATATGCTTCAGACTGGAAACTTTCCTGTGTTATACTCTTGTTGCTGCCAGGCAATATTATTAACCCATCACGTCCGGGTGTCATGTATACATGTCATCCCGCGGCCATCTGGATGACACGTGTATTTGATCTAGTAATTTGCACCATTGTTTGAATATTTGGCTGGTTATTTCCACCGCACACAGCCACTGGCAACCCTCCAATGCACATCCCAGTGACACTCCAGTTGCCTGCCTACCTCCATCATGGATAGACCTAAGCAAAATTTTTTCCCTGTGTATGGATCCTTGGCTGAGCATCCCCAGCCGCCAACTTCAACACCAATGAAGTCTAAAGGTTCGAAAAGGAAAGGCCTTAGTGATAGTGTGATAGGGAGAGAACTGGACCTGATATTATCACCAACAGTGAGTGGGGAAAGTGACTCCTCCTCTGATGAAAGTGTCCTCACCATGCTGAATGTGAAAATGTACGTGTCAAATGAGGATGGTGACCGTGAGTTCTCCACTGTGAGGTGACCTCTTCCCTCTGCACTATCATCAGCCTTTTCTGATGATGATAATGGGTTAGATGATATTGGTGATCCTGCAGAGGGGGTTATTCACACAGTGGAGAAGATGGAAGAGGAGACAGGGAGTGAAGAAAGGGAGGAGGTGGAGGATGGCGGGAGGAGGAAACACTGCAGGTTTAGCTTCACACAAGCTCGTGACTCAAGGCCTACCAAGAAAATTTCCACGCACCCTACCACAACACTACCCTCACCACACTGGCCTGCCTCACTGCGTGCCTCACTATACTGGCCTGCCTCACCAAGTGCATTGTCTAGCCGGCCTGCCTCACCACATGCCTCGCTATGCTGGCCTGCCTCACCACATGCCTTGCTATGCTGGCCTGCCTCACCATGTTGGCCTGCCTCACTATGTGCCTCGCAATGCAGGCCTACCTCACCATGTGCCTTGCCAAGGTGGCCTGCCTCACCACATGCCTTGCCACACTGGCCTGCATCACCATGTGCCTTGCCACTCCAGCCTGCCTCACCAAGTGCCTTGCCATGCTGGCCTACTCATCACCTGCCTTGCAACATGATCCTGCCTCATCACCACAGCCAAGTACGTCAGGGTATGCATGTGCAGGTGCATGGCTATCGTTTTATGGCCGGCAGGGAGGTGCCTGTCCCCGAATTTCACCATCGCCATCACCACCACTATCGCCATCACCACCATCATCACTATCACATGCCTCATCTAGTGAGTATTTGGCGGATTCACCACCACGGCACCATGCTAGGGGCCAGGATAGGGCACAGGGCAGGCCACGTGCATGGCAGGCAAGGGAGGGACCAAGGGTGGGTATGTTAGAAACATTTACCTGGGAGGAAGGGATAGGTTTTAAGCCTAATGTGCCTGTGTTTCATGACACAAATGCAGATATGGTGCCAGAATTCCTGTGCAATGCATCATCTGCCCTTGTTGATGTTTTCATTGCTTTTTTTACAATAACAATACTGGAATTCATTGTGAAGAAAATAAATGAATTCAGGGAATTCTCCTGCAATTAGGGTGAAACATTGCTCATAAGAGAGAGTGCAAAGATGAAAGAATGGACAGTGACGAATGTTGGCCAGATGTATGTTTGGCTTGTACTGACCATGTTGATGCCTCACAGCAATAAAACATAATATTTATGATTATTGGCTAGTGAATGACATCACTGTGACACCGATGTTTAGTAAGTATATGCCATGGGACAGGTACCTCGACATCCTCAGGTATCTGCATTTCACTCCCAGTGTGGCCCACATCCCAACGATGAGCTATGGAAATTTCGCTGTCACTTTTTTTTTTTTTTTATGTGAGGAAGAAGGAACCAAAGGCAACGAGCCTACAAAACTGCTCCTTCCAAGAGAAAAACAAAACACAAGAGAGAGCCAAATTCAAGATCCATTCATTTTGAGATGCCTGGACACACTGCATTTGAAAGACTGGAGATCATAGGAAGCAGGAAATACAGACAGAGAGAGACAGTTCCAGAGTTGACCTGTTGCATAAATGAAGGACTAGGAGTAACGGTTAACTCTTGCAATAGAGAGCTGGACAGAAAAGGGGTGAGAGTTTGCTGCTGGACGGGTGCTACACGCCTGTCGTAGAGGTGGAGGAATGCATGCAGACAGTTCAGAGGAACAGTGACCATTGAAATAGCGACAGAAAAGAGATAAAGATGCAACAGCGTGGAAAAGAGACAAAGGTTGAAGGGAGTCAGTAAGAGAGGGAGAGTTAATGAGATGAAAAGCCTTTGACTCCACCCTATTGAGAAGAGCTGTATGTGGGGAGCCTCCCCACACATGGGAGTTGTACTCCACACAGGGGTGGATAAAACCCCTGTACAGAGTCAACAATTGTGCAGGGGTAAAGAAGGAATGGAGTTGGCTTAGCACACCCAATCTCTTGGAAGCAGATTTTACAAGAGATGTAATATGATCTTTCCAAGATAAGTCCCGAGCAAATGAAACCCCAAGCATGTTCAACAATGATGCAGGATTAAGCTGAATATAATTAATTTGCGACATAATATTAGTAATATATTTGGAATGCCCAAAGAATGTTGAAATCCATAGTTTCGCTCAGTCCGTTAGCTGCTTGCTTTTGCACTCGGATTGTAACGAGTTTTCATAACCTTTGTCATTGTTTTCATAAGTGACTGTTTTTCTGTACAGACAGCGCGTTTCACCATGCGATAATTTTTGTGTAATTATCATTCCCATGCATTGCTTCTCTGACCGTTGAGTTGAGCTGCGCTCATTTCGCATGCCTTTGTACCCGGCTTGGTTACATTAGTCAGTTGGTGTTGGACAGCCACGGAAGTAGAAGTCATCGAGTGCAGTGTGAGCAAGACCCTCATCACAGCGGCTAGTCTCCAGTAGTTCTTCGATTTCCTGTATCTCCCCACCGAGTTGATGATCGGCAGAAGACGGACCTTAGCAGTTAGAGACGCCCAGCCTCTTCACAGCTATAGCTCCATTCCCTGCACTGACTAGAATTGCCGTTCATTTCCGTAGGCTTAAGACTGATTAGCTATCTGAATATGAGTGAGTATATTTCCTTTGATATTTGAATTCATTTTGAGATTCTTGTGACATAAATTTTTGTTGTAATTAATAAATTTACAGTTCCTTTCTTTGAGCTTAATGTAAATGTAGAATTGTATTTGATTTCTCTACGATGTGCTTTCTTTAATTTGCTTATCCCAGGTTGCACAATTTTCGTTTATTAATCACAACTGGTATGTAGGTCAGTTCTTTGGCATTAATTCTTAAATCCGTTGTGCCAACTAGGAGTTAAGCACCAGCATGAACTGGTCTTGATTATTATTATTACTAATTGTCAAGGGGGCAAGGATCACACTTTCTCAGAAGCCAACAATATCAACAATTCAGCATTCGTGAGTAATCTCCGCTGTGTACTGTTGAGAAAGTTTATAAAATTCTAATCTTTAGAGAATCGGTGAAATAAGCCTGCATGACATAAAATTTGCTAGATTTCACAAGTCAATTCCTTGTGCCAATTGATATATATATATATATATATATATATATATATATATATATATATATATATATTTATATTAGCATTTTATTCGTAATTCCACCTCCCCCCGTGACATGCTTAATTCTGGAAATGATGAAGGAGAAATTTAGATCCTATTTCAGGCCATTCCAGAAGGTTGTTATCGACATTTAGCTTGTTCTTTTCTGGGGACGTCCAACCTTCATACAGTACATTCTCTCAAAGAGACATTATTTTGGAATTAAGTATTTTGTTTCCTGTGATTGCAAGAATGGCTACGAGTTAGATTTTACTGTGTATACAGCAAGTGATGCGGAGATATCGAAGAACTACCCCCATGGCTTCTCTGGCTCATTCACAAAGAAACTCATGGAGAGGTACTTTGGTGGCAACAATACCCTGTTCACCGAAAATTGCTACACGGCGCCAAGTCCTGCAAAGTACCTGTAAGAATACAAAATCGGATTGCGTGGCACTGTCAATGCAAAGAGGAAACATTGGCCATCCTTTTCCAAGGGCGCCGTGAAGGGGGAGTGTAGGACCTTGAAATCAGATGAACTCCTTGCAGTTCACTGGCATGATGATAGAAAGGTAAATGTCCTCTTCACGGTCCATGTAGGTAAGTTGGTAGACACAGGCAAGGTTGATATGAGAACAAGGCAGCCAGTTTTCAAACCTGATGCCGTTATCGACTATAATGTCAACATGCTATTCGTTGATAGATCTGATTTGCAGATCAGCACCACTGACTGTATGAGGCGATGCTGTAAGTGGTACAAGAAGGTATTCTTACATGTACTTGACCTCTGTGTACCGAATGCCTTCGTTCTGTACGAGGATGTAAAACAGACTAGCACATCCCTCAGGCAAATTGAGAAGGATGTAATTTACTGCCTCCTGGAGAGACATGGCCAAGTAATGCCTTCTGTGAAACGGAGGCACGGTGTACAGCACCTGCCTGACTGGCTGCAGTGCAAGGACTACCTCACTAGGCATTACATGGAAGTGCTGCCTCCAACACCTGCAGGCAAAGAAGACTTCCAGCGTTGCTATGTTTGTGCCAATTCATCACAGTGACCACAGCAATGCCGTGTGACAAGGTGATGGTGTACTGAATGTCAGGTGGCACTGTGTACTACCTGTTTCTTTTACTTTCACCCAAAGACCGAGTGGTAGAAGTCTGGGTCGTATGTATAAGATAGGTTAGTACATACCAGTATGTTAGTTTTTGTGTAATTAGAAAAAAATGGTTTTACTGCTCTGTGTATATTTATGTGATTAATGGAAGCAGAAACTTTGTTACATGATGAAGTTGATGCCTTATTTTTTATTGAAAGTTTTCATATATAAACATATTTATGATGAAAAAGTACAAATCACGGCGAAAAAAATGTCATAGTGGTATTTTCAATTATGGACAGTACATGAATAACTACTTTGTTCACAATATATATTTTTTTAGTTTTGTAGTAGTAGTAATAATTATAGTAGTAGTTGTAGAGGTAGTGGCAGTAGTTTTATCAGTAGTGGTAGCATGTAGGTAGTAATTGTCATAGTTATATTAGTAGTAGTTGTAGTAGTGGTAGTTGTAGTAGTAGTAGTTGTGGTAGTGTCAGATGTTTTAGTAGTAATAATAGTAGTATCTGTAGTAGTTGTTGTAATACCCAAACTTCTAGTCGCACAGCAGTGCCAGAATAGAGCGACAGTGCAAGCCAAACATACATCTCCCTGTGTGTGTGTGTGTGTGTGTGTGTGTGTGTGTGTGTGTATGTAATTCACCAGGTCGGTCAGGATCACTTGATGGTCGTGATCGTCAGCTTTTACCCTCCTGGAAGGGAGCTGAGAGCTCATATAGTCCGATCTAAGGGCAAGGCTGTGACCTTCACACATGCACACACCCGTCCCCTTGCTCAAGGGGGACAGTAACCACCCACTTCGTCAGTGAAACTTTTCGCAACCTGAGTGAGGCGCGAACTCCTATCTACCAGATGGCAAGCGAGAACGCTACCTCTGAGCCAGCGAGCGGTGTGTGTGTGTGTGTGTGTGTGTGTGTGTGTGTGTGTGTGTGTGTGTGTGTCTGTGTGTCTGTCTATCTGTCTGTAAGACGGTATGGTGGTGAGGTGAGCAGGCAGCCTGCCTCAAGGTCGTTGCTATGGTTACCAGACTCCCAGCAGCAAGTACACCCAGATATGGAAAATTTTCACTTAAACAGTTTTTGTGGTGGACTGCGGTCTTCTGGAAGTGTTGTTGAAGTGTCATTATTCAAGGGCTAGTCTAAGCCTTAGTTGTGTAACCGCACCTCTGCCACGCATACGGACACAGACAAAAAAACAACAAAAAATTCCCTATTCCCCACTCACTCATTCTCCCTACATGCACTTTACAGACAGTTTGATACCATCAGCTAGACGTCGAATAATTGTTGAGTATTAAGACACCTTGTTTTTTTTATTTTTGGTTAAGTATTAACTGAGATATGAAGGTTTAAATATAGATGATTTTCTAAGGAAGGCCTGGCTGTGGGAAGGGTTCGCGGGAATATTGCCAGACACAATGGAGTAAGACAAAATTTTTTTTTTTTTTTTTTTTATATCCTCTGGTGTGGTGCTCTGTGATTTTATCTTTTTTTTTTCTTCCTTTTTTAAAATAATTGAACAGAGGAAGAAAAAACATGAATAAAAAAATAATCCATACACCAGATTGCTGGTGTCCTGCATTCATAAAAATCTGTAACAACTGGCCTTGAACAGCTCTAAGTTGAAGTTTGGGGGAAACAATTCTGGGGAAACGAGTTCCAGAAAGATTCAGTTCGGAAAATAAAAGAATTCTGATAGGCAGAAGTTCAGCAATATGGCTATGTGATATTCCAGTCGTGAGTGCTACCAGATGGCTATGTGATATTCCAGTCATGAGTGCTACCAGATGCCCATGCAGCACGAGGGAAGGCATGGAGAGGTAGCACAATGGACCCAATTTCGTCTGGGCATTTGCCGTAAAAGTATCTGTAAAATAATGTACCGGAGGCAACATTCCTTCTTACCCGTTGGGGAGGTAGTTTATTTGTAATAGCAGGGTTATTAATAATTCCAGCAACTTTATTCTGAATTTTGTCTAGGTGTTTTAGTGCAACCTCTCCACATCCATTCCGCAAGGGTGAGCAGAATTCAAGCTGAGAACACACATGACTCATATAAATTACAGCTAACTGCTCGCCACTGAAGAAGTTACGGAGCCTGTACAATAATCCAAGTTTCTTTGAGGTGGTTTTAGCGAATGATATAACATGAGAAGTCCAGCTGAGGTCATTGTTAAGTGAAACACCGAAAATGTCAAAACTTTTGGAGATTGGCATATTAGTAGCATCGAAGGTAATACGCGAATCTGGCAATATCTGTCGATTAGTAAATTGTATTTTAGTTTTACTAGCATTAAATGGCACAATGTTATTTAGTCCCCATTCAGTGATCTTAGATAAGTCTTGATTAATGGAGATGGCTGTACTGAATTGAGAGTTAAAGATATTTAACTCTGTGAATGGGTGTTTGAGTGTGAATGAACTGTGAAGTGTTGAGTCATCTGCATACGCATAGATTGGATTGCGGGTGGCAGATAAGAGATCATTAATATGAATAAGGAATGAGGTTTGCACCAGGATTGATCCTTGTGGCACTCCGGCGTTAATTGAGTGGAAATTGGAATATAAATTTCTACTTTTACTCTTATTTTTCTGTCTCTGAGATATGAGGAAAGCAGAGGAACAAAAGACGGTAGTCCATAGCAAGGGAGTTTAAACAGTAGGGAACGGTGCCACTCTCTGTTGAAGGCTTAAGAAATATCAAGGGATACTGCATGAGTTTCTCCATGATTGTCAATTGATTGATGGACAGTATGTGTCAGGAGACTGAGGATATCAATGGTGGATCTTTATTGGTGAAAACCATATTGTCTATCACTAATTACTTTGCTGGATTCAGGGTGATTACCTATGTGCTTATTAATTAAAATTCAAATACTTTACCATAAGACGTGATAGCTATTAGTCTGTAATCAGATGGGCCAGAGGAACTTCCTTTCTTTGGAATTGGGTGGATATTGAATTAGGGAATGAAGAAGTACATATGCAATGTCTGAATAATATTGGTAGAACTGAAGCGAGTTCTTGTTAGCACATTTTCAGAACAATAGGAGGAATTTTATCTGAACCTGGAGCATTGTTAGTTGGTAAATTGTCCTAGTCTATATTTTAAGTGGGACAGTTTCGGGAAAAAAATGTCAAGCATAAACTATTCATATTTAAACTTTTGAACATTGCTGAAAAGGTCTCCATAAACAGCTTTAGTTCATTTAAACGATTCTCACTATATTCTTCTACCACCAAAACATTTTACTTGAAATTAGGTTAAGTTTATATCTCATGGTAAGGGAACTAAGTAAATTAATATCTAATCACTTCGTTACGAAGTGAAGAACGTGGTAGCGAGAATGTAAGAAACATATTGCCACTGCAGTGTAGGGGTTCAGCTGAGTAATGTTATCTCGTTTCAGAAATACTACAATTTAAAATGCGATATTGTACTACACGGCATAGAAGATTAAGGTAAGCGTAAGAATATGGAAGTAAATCACACCTATAGGTCCAGTACAGTCAGAAAAAAAGTGAGAGTCACTGCAGAATCGACTAGTTCTTGACTGAGAGGAAAAAAACAATCGATGATAACTATTTGCTTTATGTTTTATCTCTCCTCCTTCCTAAGAAAATGAATCGATCAAAAGTTTGTTTTTGAATATGTTATGAAGAATGTAGTGTGACAGAGCTAAGTGAGAAGAGGTGAAGTCCAGAAGAATGATGCGCAAAGTTGAAGGAAGTAAAAAGCAGGGTAAAGATAATGCAGTGAGGCTGACTGTAATATAAAAATGAACTGTGAGATAATAAAAAAAAAATTTATATGTTGTTATAGTTGCTGTTACTTAATTTCAATCAGTTTGGATGGGCATTCCTGTCGACCACAGGTATGCAACCGACCCTATGGCGTCGTCCCACAGGTTTACTACATCGTTATGTTGTATATGCGTCTTAGTATGACATATAATGTGCAGTGCTCCACTATGTGTATTATGTTGTGCAGACCTATTCTTCGAGTGGAGCACGTGGCATCCTGAGGCTACCCATGAAAAGACCTTATAATTTGCCGTGATCTATGCTTAACTAGATGAGCACAAGCAGTTCTGTTTAAGTATACCTCTGACGCTGAATGTCGGGAGAGGGGGTTTGTAATACAGTGATCGATAGGGGTACTGTGTCGCCCAGAGTATGAAATGAGTATGTTATGTGGTTCTTTACTGGTAATGTTGGCTTGTATTGAGGTGAGATGCTGTTGAAAAAGGTTTGATAATGCTTGTTCGATGTGCCCAGTTGTATTGTGGCTTTGCCCCATAATGGCAGGGATATTGTGTGTCAGCAGTGGCTGCTTTGTAGAACTGT